>NW_026138292.1:0-94639 GCF_025592945.1 Manacus candei
ATTGTGCTTATAAAGTAGTGTAGAACTAAATTGCACTGAATGTATAGTTATCTATTTGTCTTGACTTATCTGTTAATGCGACATGCTCGAAACACAAAAAAAAAAAAAAAAAAAAAGGGGAAAAAAAAGAAAAAAAAGAAAAAAAAAGCCCACCTCGTCATTTGTTTTATGTAAAAGCATAGTTCTGCGTGTTCAAACTCTGAATGTAGCAATTACCGCCAGGCCAGGAAACGAACAAAAAAAAAACAAAAAAAAAAAAAAAAGAAGGAAAAAAAAAGAAGAAGAAAAAAAGAAAAAAAGAAAAAAAAAACACTTCTGGACACCGTGGATTTGTATTGTATACGTGAGACATAATAATAATTATAATATTAATAATAATAATAATAAAAAGGTTTTAAAATGAACGGCGTTGCCTGCAGTGCTCTGTGTCTGTGGTTCCACATCCCCCCCGAGTGGGCTCTGCCTGAGGGATCCCACCCTTCGCATCATCTCTGGCACCCTCAGAGCGCCGAGGCTCGTCTTTATTTGGGAGGAAATCCCGATTTCTTGGCTCCGACCCCCCCGCGGAGGCGGCTGGGGCAGGGGGAGGATTCCCCCTCCCGAGCGGGGCAGTTCACTGCAAAAAAAAAAAAACCACCCCAAAACCTCATTAAACCCGGAAACGTCGCTGCTAATTGTCTGCCTGGAGCTCTGGGTCGGCCAAAAAAATGAGAATAAAATCAAATATTGCGCTGACTCCGCGACTGTCGAGTCTTTCTTTGCTGTTTTTGGCGGGGTCGGGCAGGGGGGGAACGAGGGGGGCGCGTTGGGTTTTGGCTTCTCCCGGCTGGAAAACACCACTGGGAGATGTGGAAGTGCAAAACCCCCGGCCCGGGGTCCAGAAAAACCCTCCGGGGGGGCGGGAGAGGCGCTTTCCCAAATTTTTGGGGCGCAGTAGGTGCTGGCAGGGGATGGTTGGCGAGACACTGAGAGCCCTTTAGGTGTGTTCGCCCAAACCTGCCCAAATCCCGCCGGGGGAAAGGGGGGTGGGTGGGCACGGGAGGGTTCGGGGGGCAACACATTTCCCGGTGGGAAAAGAGGGCGGAAAACGCCTGGAAATTGGGAAGGTGGCAAGAAAGCGGAGTGTTTGCTTGTCTATCTATTTATTTATTTATTTATTTATTATTTATATCTCGATTTATTTATTTATTTATTTATGCGTTTCCCCAGGCGCAAATTCCTTTTTTTTTTTTTTTTTTTTTTGCTTTCCGACCTCTCTTCCCCGTGGACACGGTCCTAACCTAACACACCCTCTGATTTTCCTGTTATTATTATGATTATTATCGTTATTACCGCTACTACTATTTTTTCCCCATTGTTAGGGGTTCGCATTTTTATTCTGTTCTCTTCCCTTTGGCTCTTTCTCATCCCATTTGATGGCATTTTGATCTCCTCCACAGCCAAACGCAGCGCTGGTGCCTCCAGGTCTTTCTGCTCCTCCAACGGGGGGGGACGAACTCCCGAAATATTTAAATATTTCCCTTCCCACCGGCGTCATCTCCTTGAAGGGGGTCTATTGATCTCGAAAACCGGCTCTGTCTCTGTCTCCCTTTTTTTTTTTTGGCTTCCCTCGCTGACAGAGGGAGCATCACCTCAGCCCGGGGATGCGGCGGGATTTGGGATGTGGAGCCCGATATGGCCGGGAAGGGCTGAGCGGGCTCTGGAACCTCCTCCGGGGGGGTTCGGACCTTCTGAACCCAAAAAAACCCCGCCGAGTTTCAAGGATTTCAAACGCCCCGGGGCTCGAAGTCGCGGACTCTCTGCCAGGAGGTCCGGGGAAGGGAAAGGAGTTCAAAAAATAACAATAAAAAAAGGAAAAAACGGGGAGAAACGGCGAAGTTTCGCGGCGCAGGGACCCGACGCTCGGGCGGGCGCCCCCCAAACCCACTTTTTTGCCCCTTCCAGCCCCAAATTTGGCAGCCCCTTCCTCTGCCACGGGGCTGGGCAGGGGGGAAAAGAGCCGAAAATGGCACGAGCGGGGGCGGCTCCGGGGACGGGGCTGAGCGGGAGCAGCTCCCGGGGGTTCCCCACTCCCCAAACGCCCCAAATCCCAACTGCGGGAGGTTCCCTTGGCTCAGGAACCCGCGATAATGTCCCAATAAATACAGAAACCCGCAGCAATAAGGCTTATTCTAGACCTTTCCGTGGCGAGGGGCAGGCAGGGAAGGTAAGCGGGTTTATTGCTCATAAACCGGTGGTTTATGCTGAAAAAGCGTGTTGGGTTGTTTGTTGTTTGTCTGTTTATTTTTTTTTTCTTGGGGGATATTTATGCGGCGTTTCCAACAAGGGATATTTTCTCCCCCTGGTTTGCCGTCACAGGAGCGGTTCGTGCTCGTTCGCCCCAGAAAAACCCGCAGAAATCAGTTGAAAACAAAATATTTGCTGCTCGGTTACTTAAAAAAAAAAAAAAGAATTAAAAATAGATATATATATAAAGGTTTGCATAGACAATATCCTCCCAGCGAGGGGGTGAGGAGACGGAGAACTTATCAAAGTGTTTAAAAATAATAATAATAAAACCAGAAGAAGCTGTATCCGCACTCTATCCATCATATTTAAATCCACAAATCTAAGTAGTTTTTATCCCAACGAATATTACGGCGTGACATTTATCTATCAAAAGAGTCTGGAGTTAAATTATTGAAACTACAGCCGCAGCAGTTCGTTTTGGGGTAAATGTTTATGTTCTGTAGTCAACACAAGAGAGTCGCATCTTCAGATGACATCCAGTTATTTCTGTAATCACTCCATCATTTCAGGAGAAAAAGAGAAGAGACCATTTTATGGGGGAAAGTAATTTGAGAGAAGATTCGCTCCTCACAAAGTGGCTTATTCCGAAATGATCATAGCTTCGGTATTACCGAAATTAGACTCATCTCCCCGCCTGAAGTAAGAAATATCGTCCTATTCCAGGCTTTTTATTAGCCAATCAAATTTCCTTCGGATCTCCATTTGTGATTTGTGAAAAATATAATTCCTCGAAAAGCTGAGTTCGAGCATATTGCTTATTTTCCCTTAATTTATTATTCTAATCACAGCCGCCGCCGCGCGATAATGCGGCCATTAGGCGAAAAAATTCGTTTAGGTTTTATACCCCGAAATGGGCGCGGGTTCGATTTGGGAGACAACGAATTTCTCGGGCGTTAAATTTTTTTTTTTCGTCGCGCGCGGATCGAGGCGAGGGCAGAGGGGAGGGGAGGAAGATGCGCGGGGGCGGAGGAGGGGAGAGGGGGGGGAAACTTTGAGAGCTGGATTTGTTTAAAAAAAAAAAAGAAAAGGGGGAAAAAAAAAAAAAAAAAGGGCGATTCCGCCCCATTATTTGTTTTAGCTCGTCCTGGTTTTTTTTTTTTCCCCTTCTCCCAGACTTACCCCCCTTAAATTCGCAGTTCTTTTATCCTCCCCCCTCCTCCCAAAAATACCCTGGCTGAGACGGGGAGGTTTTATAGAGGAGGGAGGGGAACGAGGGTCCGAACCCTCCGCAGCAAACGCGCGCCCAGGTTACTTTTTCTGCCCGCCAGCATCAAAATTTCCCCTTTTCCCCATTATGGAATTTATTATCTTGTCTGCTGGCTGGAAAAATGGGATCTCCATTGTGCTCGGGAAGCTGTTGTGGTCGTAGTTTCCCCCCTCGTAACTTTTAACTACCTGTTATAAAATTTATTGGTGGTTTGTAAAGTGAATAAAGTAATTTCCCTTCCATCCGGTTGTATTACAACCTTTGTGTTGGTCGGGCCAGCCAGACACGCAGCCAGCCAGGGCAAGGCAAAAAATAAATCCGAGAGGGATCCGCGAGTGAGACCCGGCCCCCCCCTCCGCCCTCTCCGCACCCCCGCTCGGTTGATTTTCACTCGTTAAAATTAAATTAATGCGCGGAAATACCTGGGGGTGTGTGTGTAAAAATAAAATAAATAAATAAATAAATAAATAAATAAATAAATAAATAAATATTAAATAAATAAATATATATATATATGTATAAATTAAAAGAATCGTTCCTGGAAATGTGCGGCCAGAGAGGAAAACGGACGGGGAAAAACCGCGCCGAAAATATTTGATATTTTCGGGTTGTTTGGGGGTTTTTTTGTGGGTTTTTTTGGGTTTTTTTTCCGGTTGCGGTTTTTTTTTGGCCCAAGTGCGCGCGCGGCCCTGAGAGCTGAGGGTTGGGGTCGAGGTGGGAAAAAAAACCCCAAATAAGTGGCCTCGTCTGTGAGGAGAAGGGGAGCAGAAAGGCGGCTCCGCGCAGGGTTTGCTCAGGAGGGAACCCGCCCGGGCTTTGCGGTCGCCTTTTTTTCCCCCAGTTGTGGTTCGTGGGGTGCCGCCGAGCAGGCCTCGACACGGCCAAAAAATGTCCTTGCCTTCCCAAATCCCAGATTTGCCAGCCCTCTACACGGCCCTCCCCTGGCTGGGGGGAAAAAAAAAAAGAGATATCAAAAGGCTCCATAATAATAATAATAATAATAATAATATTAATATGAATATTATTATTAATAATAATAATTCCGCCTTAAAAGCGTCGCAGCCCCGACTCGGTGCGGGTAAAACAAAAGGCTGGGGGGGGGTTTGCTGGAGGAAATAAATGATTTTTAGTGCTTTAAAAACCGTGCTGGGAGGTGTCCCGCCAGCAAACCCCAAAGCTGGGAGGGTTCGGGGAATTCGGGAAAAGGGGCGCGGGAGTTTCTGGGTCGACGTCGCGCCTTCGCCTCAAGTTTTGGGCGGAATTCGGGCACTTCCAGGTGCCCCCTCGGGGGCTGGGCTGGGCAGAGCGGGCCGGGGGGGCTCAGGGGGCAGAAAAGGTGTGGAGGGACATTTATTTTTTGACCCCGGGAGGGTTTAATTGGCAGCGGACACACCCTTGGCAGGGTCTGTCTGGCAGGGAATTCCGGGGGGGACTCGAAAATAACCATTTTCCCCTAATTATTTGTTTCTTTTTCCCCTCCAGCTTATTGTCCTCGGCTCTTAATTAAAGGCTTTTTAAATTAACGCGCGCGCGGCGTTTAATGGGTTTATTTTTCAAACCCACCGCGCTCCGTTTTTACCTCCTCTGCTTTTCCTCCTTCTCCCCCCCAGATAATTACCAAAACGGAAATTAATAACGACGCTCAAAGGCCAAACCTTCGAGAAAAGCCGAGACGGCGACGAGCGTCAAATTAAACCCGAATCTACGTTTAAAAGGAAAAAAAAAAAGCAAAATAAATAAATAAAAAATTAAAACCCACCCTTAGATTAACGCGGCGGCTTAAAAGATTTAAAAAAAAAAAAAAAGGGGGGGGAGACAATGAGGGGGGGGGGCGCAGGGGGGGGGAAAAATCCTAATATTAGAGCAGAATTGTATAAACATGGCGACAGACGAGAGCATTTGCACTCGTCACAAAAAAATGCAACGCATTCCTGGTTGTTTGCAGAAAATTTACAGCTGAGCAATAAAAGTTTACGACTGAATCACAAGTTGGATTGGCCACAGGAAGTCATGTGGACTCCATCCATGAACGTGAACTTTTTATTGTGGTTTCTCTTATGACTCTTTCGCAGTAGTCTTTCCTTTAACAGTCCAAGCAGTGCCAGGGGTAGGATGGTATTTTTACCCCCCCCTTTAATTATTAGCGTGATGATGATTATGATTTTTTTTTTTTTTGGCTTTTTCGCTTCAGATTTAAAAAAAAAAAAAAAATTCTCTTTTTTTTTTCCCCTTTTTTTTTTTTTTTTTTTTTTTTTTTTTTTACCCCCCCACCCCCTCCCTCGCCCTCCTCCTTCCCCGTCTCCTTGGGGTTGGAATTCTCGGTTGCTTTGGGCATTTTGGCATTAATGAGTTTACTGCTGCGTCTGGTTGCCGCCTCCTATTCCCCACCCCTAGGGGCAAAACGCAATGCATTTCCTTTGCAGGATGCGATGATGAGGGGGCACAACCAGTTGTAAATACCTTTTTTTTTTTTTTTTTTAAGCCCAAAAAAAAAAAAAAACAACCCTAGAGAGAGACAGATTCCTCCTTCAGCTTCCCCCATCCTCTCCCCAACCAGAGAAGAACTGTTTTGCTTTTGTTTCCGTCCTTCTTTTTTTTTTTTTTAAAGCGAGGTTTTTTTTTTTTTTTCCTGGCGTCTTTTTTTTTTTTTTTTTTTTAATGTTTCTGTGGAGCTGAGCTGCAGCGTCAGTGGATCAGAAAGAGGGAGAGACAGAGAAAAAAGAGAGAGAGAGTGAGAGAGAGGGAGAGGGGGAGACAGGAGCCTCTGGTAAGTGTTCCCTTATTGGTTAAAATGTGTAACTAATGATCCATAGCCCGGGTGTTAAGGATAATGATGCATCGTTGTGCGAGCGAGGGGTGTAGCTTGGATATGAGGGAAAGCTGCTGCGGGGCGGCAGAAACGCGGTTAATTCGGGGTTAAAAAAGAAAAAAAAGAAAAAGGCGAAAAAGGAGGAAAAAAAAAAAGGAGAGGAGGAAAAAAAAATCGCATTTGCTGTTGCTGATGTCACATTCGGGGGGCGCGGGGAGGAAGGGTCGGGGGGCGCCGGGAGAGGGGGGGGGGGAGAGAGGATGGGGAGAGGGGAGGGGTGGGGGGGTCTCGGGGGCTCGTCGGAGGGAGAGGGGAGGAAGGGTAAAAAAAGAAATAAAAAAAGAAAGCGGCGGTTTAAAGCCGGGAAAACGAAGGCGAACTTTTTTCCTGGGAAAATAAATAAATAAGTGGGGGGGGGGGACACACACACGCGCATGCGCCGAGGGGCGGCCCCGTCGCAGCGCGGGTGGGGCTCCGGCGGGGCCGTAATTAATGAGCTGCGCCGCTAATTGTGTGCGCCGGGAGTCGCACGCCCCCTTCTATCACCCCCCCTTCCAAAACCGGCATTCTACACCCCCCAACCCATCCCTCCGTCCCCCCAACCCATCCCTGCATCCCCACAACCCCCAATCCATCCCCCCAACCCACCCCTCCAGCCCCCCAACCCCCCAATCCATCCCCCCAACCCATCCCTGCATCCCCCCAACCCCCCAATCCATCCCCCCAACTCATCCCTCCACCCCCCAACCCATCCCTGCATCCCCCCAACCCCCCAATCCATCCCCCCAACCGCCCAATCCATCCCCCCAACCCATCCCTCCAGCCCCCCAACTCATCCCTCCACCCCCCAACTCATCCCTGCATCCCCCCAACTCATCCCTGCATCCCCCCAGCCCCCCCAATCGATCCCCCCAACTCATCCCTCCACCCCCCAACCCATCCCTGCATCCCCCCAGCCCCCCCAATCGATCCCCCCAACTCATCCCTGCATCCCCCCAACTCATCCCTGCATCCCCCCAGCCCCCCCAATCGATCCCCCCAACTCATCCCTCCACCCCCCAACCCATCCTCCCAACCCCCCAATCCCCCCCCAATCCATCCCCTCAACCCATCCCTCCATCCCCCCAACTCATCCCTCCATCCCTCCAACCCTTCCCTGCATCCCTCCAACCCCCCAACCATCGCCCCAACCCATCCCTCCATCCCCTCAACCCCCCAACCATCCCCCCAACCCATCCCTCCATCCCCCCAACCCCCCAACCATCCCCCCAACTCATCCCTCCATCCCCCCAGCCCCCCCAATCCATCCCCCCCTCCACCGCCCCTCGAGGCCTTTTCCGCAGGGCTGCGATTCTTCCCGCCCCCCCCCCCAGTTAAATAATTAATATTAAACTAATTAACCATCGACTCTTTGCGCCCCGAGGGCTCCTCCTTTCCTACACTTTTTTTTTTATTTATTTTTTTTTAATTATTTTATTTTATTGGCAAAAAAAAAAAGGTTCAATAAAATTCCCCCGGGGCAAAGGGGGCGCTTTTCTGGACTTTTTATCAGATTCTCTCGAGTTTTACACATTTTATTGAGTTTTCCGCAATCGTGTCCTCCCCCCTTCTCGCCGAGGGGCGATTGAAACCAGCCCCGCGTCGTAAAAAACTAACCCCAATAACAACTTCCAGGAGCTCTCAGCCCTTCCCGCCAGGCGCTTTTTACAGCGTCGCCTTTTAGATTTTTATTTGCGTGCCAATCCCTCCCCCCCTTCCCTTTAATTCTATTTTTTTTGTTGTTTATTATTATTATTATTATTATTATTATTATTATTATTATTATTATTATTATTATTCCCCCCACCCCTCCCCGCTTTCAGCGACTTTACCTCGGGTTTGAGGGGCGAGATTTAAAGCCGTGACCCTTCCCCTGTTCACCTCCCGTCTACCTACCCGGCACCTTCCTCCCCACCTCCTCATCCATCACCTAATCCGGGCCATCTCCCCGCGCCTCCCGCCGCCGCGGGAGGAGAGATAGAAATATATAGAATATACATAATGGAGTGACTTCATTTCCTCTCCAAAGGTCGCCTTTCTTTTCCCTTTTCCTCGAGCGAATCCGGCGCGTTTTAAAAAAAAAAAAAACAAACCAAAAAGCTGATTCCTGGTGTGGCCGAGCGAGGCTTTTGCTGCCTGGGGTGTCTCGATATATGGGGGGGGACACGAAATAAATCCCTGGGGGGGGGGAGAGGCGATTTTCTGGTTTATTCTAAGCGATTTTGGGGGTTCCTCCGCGGGGCCGGCCGCGGAAGGGGCGATTCTGGGGTGAAAAATTCTGATTTAGAGGCCGGGGGGGGCTCCTGGTTTTCCGCCTCGGTCCTTTTTTTGTTGTTGTCGCTGATGTTGTTGTTGTTGTTGTTGTTTTGTGGTGGTTGGAACACAAAAAAAGGCCTCCTCCGGTTTAATTTTCCAGAGGGTCGCGGGAGAGAAAGCGGTTTGTGGAATTCTGGGGGGTGGGGAGGGGAGGGGAGGGGGGCGAGGGGATGTTTCTGGTGGCGCTGTTTTATATTGAATTAAAAGTTAAAAAAAAAAAACCTGGGAGGGAGAGGGAAGGAGGAGGGGGGGTGGGAAAGGAGGAGAAGAAAATAAAAGCCAAGTTTCCGAAGTTGGTTTCCCCTTTTTTTTTGCTTTTTGAGAAAATCTGGGCCCTTCGGGGTCGGGAATTATCGGCCGAACAAAACCCGGCGCTGCCCGTTCCCTTCCCCGCCAAAGGGAAATTTAAAATTCCGCCTCCGCCTCGCGGACAACGCGCGTCGCTTCCCCGTTTATTGGGGTTTTCCGAGCCCGAAATAAATAGAAGGTTTTTGGGGATGGGATGGGGAGGGGGATGGGGGGGGGAAGAGGAAAAAAAAAAAGGGGGGGAAAGAGTCGGTTTTGCCTTGGTTTTGTTCGCTGGGAAAATCCCGTTGTGTGGAGGCTCCGCCGCAGCGAGTCGTAAAGACATTTTATGAGCAAACAATGAGTGTTTATTGGAACCACATGATTACAGAAATGGGATCTTTTATTGTTTTCAGACTGAAATGCGTCTGCTCTCCCTCCCCGAGCCCCGCTCCCGCCCCAAACCTCCCTGCGCCAGGCCTGGAACCCCCCGAAACTACTCCCAAATATATCGATTTTCTCCTTTGCCTTGACGGGCTGTCATCCCTCAGACACTCGCGGCGCTGAGAAACATTTTTAGGATGTGGGGCTGGAATAACGGAGTGATTTATATTCTCCGAGATGTGATTGTTATTTTCTTTCTTTCTTTCATTTATTTATTTATTTATATTTAATCCCGGTCTGAGCCGGAGGAAACGAATCGCTGCTCGTGTCTGTAACATCGATTTATAGGAAAAAATCGCCACGTGTTGGTGACAGGGACTTTCAGGAAAGACCAGATTTTCCTTCGACAGCTCGGGGAGGGGAGGGAGAAAAATAAAAAAAAATCCAATCAGGGACCTACAGAGGGGTTAAAAAAAAAAAATGTTTCAATGGCAATTCCCTAATTTATTTACAGCGGGTTTATTCCGAGGTGTGAGGGACGTAAATACAGTTGTGCGAGGAGAGGATTTACGTTTTTATTCGAGTGCGTGCCCAGATAAAGCCGCTCGATAGGATCTTCCCCGCGCGTGGGCGTTTATCTCGGCTTCGACAGGAGCGTCTTACGGTCAAATATATCTAAATACAGAGCGAGAACGTGTGGGTGTTTTATTATCCCAGCTCCGCCGCTGTTGGGAGAGCCCGGGAAAAAAAACCAACAACCCTGTAACTACAAAGAAACGATTCGGAAAGAAGCGATTTCCCAACTTGGCGTGTGAAGGAATTTCCGTTCGGGGAGCGACTGAACCAAACCCACCAGAAATAATAGATAATATTTATATATATCCGAGCGCAACCGCCACCGGCGGGAGGTGCGAGCGGTGGAGGTGGCGAAGCTCCGAACGATTTGGGATGCCGGCCCTTATCTTTTTTTTTTTTTTGTGGTTATTTCCATAATAAATACGATTTTTGTGGGCGCCGTTTTCCTCCCGGGAGCTTTGTGCGCCGAAGGGGTTCGTTGGGTTCTTGTTTTTTAATTTTATTTTATTTTTAGTTTTTGATTCCTTCCATCCCCGACCCCCCGAGATAGAAATTTGCAGAACTCGGAGTGCAGAGGAGGAAAAAACAAAACCAAACAAAACAAAAAAGCGAGGGGAGATTTAAAAATTAGTCATAGAGGGGGGAATAGATTTTAAAAATTAGTCATAGAGGGGGGAATAGATTTAAAAAATTAGTCATAGAGGGGGAAACACGCTTTGGGGAAAGATGATGCGGAACATGGAGGGATTAAGTGTTTGATTTTTTGGAGGAGGCGGTTGAAGGTCTTGTTCCTGTTGTTGGCGGGGGTTTAATCCCCGCAGAGGGAAAAAAAGAATCAGGAGAAAAAAAAAAGGAGGAAACCCCCCCAATTTTTCATTGGTGGCGGTGTTTGAGGTCAGGGCTAAAAAAAGATATTAAATTTAAAATAACGAGGCCTTTCCCAGCCCGGTTTGAGGAGGAGCCGAGGCGTGGACTGGAAATTTGGGGACAAACCCGAGGAAACGGGGGAAGAAACCCCCGAAAACGGGAAGGAGCGGGTTTTTTAGGGCGTGGGGAGCGGCGTGACCTCGGCGGGGGAGGAAGATGCGGAGGAGGAGGAAGGAGAAAAGCGGCCCCGTCTCTCCCCCCGCCGTCCCTGCCCGCGTTCCTCCCCAGACACAAACACAATAAAAGGCCGAAATCGCCGAAATTGCGGTGTCTGGACGCAGTCTGCAGGGGACAGGCTGCTCGGGGCGCCTTTGTCGCATGGGGACACACCTTGGCTGTAAAAGTCTTTGTCCCCGGGACTAAAAGGAGCCCGCGGTTCAATGGGGGGCGGGGAGGAGAAAAAAAAATAATTAAAAAAAAAAAAAGAAGAAGGGGAAAAAAAAAACACAAAAAAAAAAAAAAAAAAAAAAGGACGAGGAGAGAAGGGGGGGAAGAGCGAGGATAAAAATAAAATAAAATAAAAGGGGAAAAAAAAACCCCACAACAACAAAACCAAACCCGAACCTCTTCAACTTTCCGCCCCGAAAATCGCTCGCCGAGCGGGATTTGGGGAAGGGAAAGGGGGGGGGGTTGTCCCATAAAGTGGGGACCCCCCAACCCCCGGCCTTGGGAGGGTTGAAATTCGGGCGGGTTTTTGTTTACTTGTTTTGTATACTGCCACCAAGTGACAGAAACTCGCCAGCTTGGCCCAGGCGGGGCCTTTCATTTATTATTTTATTTTTTTTTTTTTGCTTTCGGCCTCCCCCCCCTTCTGTCCCTGTTTTATCGCGACAGAGGGGGGGGGAAGTTTGAGGGAAGAGGGGGAGAAGAACCAGGAATTGGGGTAGGGAGAGAACCCCCCCCTTCCCTCAGCCCTGAAAAAGCTTCTCCTGCCATTCCAAAAATGATAATAATTAAAACAAAAATCACTTTACTCGCCCAAGAAGTTTTAGCAGCTCTAACCCCGAGCCCTGCGGCTCCCCCCGGCCCCCAAACTTTCCCCAAGTTCCCCAGAGCCATTTGTAACTCCTCACTTGCACTTTTCTCCTCCTTCCAGGCGCGGATTTGGGGCTTGTCTTTCTTTCTTTCTTTCTTTTTTCTTTCTTTCTTTTTTTTTTTTTCCCCCCTTTTTTTATTATATCCCTTTCGTTCCGTCTTTCCCGGCCTTTAAATCATCCCAATGTACGTGAACTCATAAAAATAGATAAGGCGTGTCAGCTCGGCACCGGCATTTCCCCCTCCCCTGAAAATATGAGTGTATTTAAGCAAATCCTGAAATATTAAATTGTTGCTCGATTGAGGACGCTGCAAATGTATAAATTCACCAAAGCGCTCAAGAGGTTGCCTCCAAATATATAGTTTAATTCTGCCTAAGTGATCGCCCCTAAAAAAAAACCGTCATTAAGGCAACTATTATTGTTTCCTGGGTTATATATATATATATATATTTATTTTTTTTTTCTCCCAGCCACCTCTGATTAAATTTCTTTGCCTCCGATCGGCAAAGAGGATAAAGGATAAAACCGCCTCTGGTTAATGACGACGATTTTTCACCCCCGGAGTGTGATAACCCCCCCACTCCGGTGCCTTTTTAACCCCAAACCCCCCCAGTTTCGGGACTCGCACCCCCGCACCTACAGATCCCCCCATAGAAACACTCAGAGAGCCCGGAAAAAAGCCAAAAAAGTCGCTTTTTTTGGTGGATTTTTCTGCCCCCCCCCCCCAAAAGTCTCGGCCTCGGTGGCCGTGACGTCACGGGCGCCGCCGTCACCTTTTCGCCCCTTTTTTAATTTTCCCGATTTTTTTTTAGGGAACGTTTCGGCTCCGCCGCGGAAAAAAAAAAAAAGTCATTTAAAAATAAATAAACAAATAAATAAATAATAATTAAAAAATCTATTTATTCCGAGCTGGCTGGCAGGTTATATATTGGTTTTTTGGTGTTTTTTTGGTGGTTTTTTTGTTGTATTTTTTTTCTCCGGGAAATTGTTACCTGCCACCTGAGCAGGTTTTGCCCGGGAAAAAAAAGAAGATATTTTCCTGGCACCTCTTAAACAAAAAAAAAAACCCTCCTCATATTTATCCCTCCTTTTAGCCCAGCAGCCACCAGGAATTTTCCCCGCAGCCTCCCCTATGGACAAAGCCCCTCTCCGCCGTTTTATAGCCCTTAAAATATAAGATTTTATTTTTTTTTTTGCCCCCCCCCCCCCGCTTTTTTTCGGGAGGGGCTCCCCTTCCTCGCGCCGCTGACATTTATCCCGAAGTGAGTTTAATCAGCGAATTAAATCGAATTGAGGCGGCGGCGCAGGGGGGAGAGGAGGGGGAAGATTCTCCCCCCCCCGCTTTTTTCGCCGCTCTGAACTTTTTTCTTTTTTTTTTTTTCTTTTTTTTCTTTTTTTTTTTTTTTTTTCTCTGTAATTTAAGACCCGCCGAAGTCTCGGTTTTTTTTTTTTTTCCCCCGCGAGGAGATTTTTCGGCGCTCGCCCTTCTTTTGTTGGGGCCGAGATTTCGCCAATAAATCTGGGGAGGAGAAAAATAATGAAATAAATCAAAACACCCCCCCCCTCAACTCACCTCCCCTCCCCGTTAAAATATCTGAGGACTCAAAGCCTCGGCGCGGGGGAAAAGCTTAAAAAATTAAAAAAAATAACCGGTTGAAAAGTGTCCGAAAAGGCTTTGGAGGCTCGGCAGAAAGAGGAGGGCTGAATTTCAGGAGTAGGACCAGATTAATTTCTCCTCCCCGCGCACCTCCCGCTTTCCTGGTCCGCAGACATGTGTTTTGACAATTGCCAGAATTCCCTTTTCTTTTTTTTCCCTTTCCCTTTCCTCCACCCTCCTTCCAACCCCTGCAAATGTTTGCAGCCACCGAGAGGGTTTTTTTTTTGTATTTTGTGTAGTTTGTTTTTTTTTTTTTACGAGCGAGAGAAAACCCTTTTTCTCTCCCCCCCCTTTATTATTATTATTATAATAATAATGCTGATTATCCTAATCCATATTTTGGCGCGCCGGGCGTTTCGCAACTTGAGGGGACTCGCCCTAAACTTTTGCTGCACTTTCTTAGAGCGGCTCCCGGCATAAAAATCAAAGCAACAAGAACATGTTTAAGGCCATTTCCCCTCCACCACCACGCTGGGAAAGGGGGGAGGAGGAAAAATCAATAGGAAAAAGCAAAGAAATGACTCGTCTGGGCGATTCTGCCCGGGGGGGGAAAAACTCCCCTTTATTCACCTAGGGCGGAAAAAAAAAACCAACATAAAAGGGAGTTGCGGAGAGTTGAAATTTAAAAAAAAAATCAAATTAAATAGCAGGAACGACGCTGGTAGTGGTTTTTTGGGGTTTTTTTGCGGCTCGGGAAGAGATGGGGCGAAAAATGTGTGTTTTCGCTACTTGTGGCTGGGCGCAACTCGGGGCAGAAAAACGCCTTTTAATTAGCAAATGAAGCTGGCAAACAGGCCACCCTCTCACCACGCGGCGTCTGCAGCTTTAAAGAGTTTTAAAGAGTTTAAAATCGAGCTCCGAAGGGAAGTAATTCGGGGGGAAAGGAGAGATTTCATCTCCTTTTTTTTTTTTTTTAATTTTATTATTATTTCAGATATTTTTTTTTTAATTAAGAGTCGCTCAAGCTCTGACTGCGGGGTTGTAATTACAGAGAACGGAGGCGGCTCCAAAACAACGCGGCCACTCCAGGCTTGGGGAGGGGGGAGAGGTAAATAAACCTCCCCCAGTGGGTTCTTTTTCTCCTCTTACCCCCCCCTTTGTTTTTTTTTTTTTTTGGTGTGCTGTCATCCCCTATTTATTTTTTTATTAATTTTCCCCAAAGCGTTATTTACAGGGGAAAAGAAAAAAAAAAAAAAAAAAAAAGAGGGTAACAACATTTGACCGGGTTGGAAAAGAGCAGGAATAAATTCCCGGTGAAAGCCCCCAAATAAATAATTAGGGCTCGCGCGCGCCATAAATGTCAAGTTTAAAAAAAAAATATATAAATAAATAAATAAAAAAAAAGAGAGAGGGGGAAATAAAAAAAAAAATAAAAAAAAAAAAAAGAGAGAGAGAGAGGGGGAAATTAAAAAATAAATTTAAAAATAAAAAGGGAAAAGGGAAGAGCGGGGAGGGAGGGAGGGGGAGGGAGGGAAAGGCCGAGCTCTCACATACGAGGGGAAATCAGTTTAAATAAAAAGGCTTTTAATGGCATCGCTCGGATTTACCTCGAAGAGCTTTCAGGATTTAATCAGACGGGAGCGCGCGGGGCGGGGGGGGAGGCTCGGGGGGGGGGGGGCCGCGGGAGCGCGCGCGTGTCCCGCACACGCGGGGGGTGCGCGCCTTTTGGGGGGGGGGGCGTGGGGGGCGTGGGGACGGAGCGGGGGTGCCCCCCCGCCCGTGGATCCCCCCGAAGGGACGTTTTTACAGCAGTTTACGCGACAAAAAACACCCCAAACACCCTCTGGTTTTGCTCGGATAATCTGAATTTTAAGCAAGGGGGGGGCGAGAAACGGCACTTCCCGACCCCCCCCCCGCGGGCTGGGGGACCCCCGGGTTTCACCCCGAGAGGGGGGACGTGTGTGGAGGGCAGAGGGACACCCCCGACCCCCCCCCTCCCCAAAAATCACTGCGAGGAGCCGGGCCCGGGCTCAGCGTGTCGCCAGTAGCGGGGTGTGCGGGGCGGGAGGGAGGGGCGGGGGGGACACCGATTGGGATTTGTTTCCTTTCAGTAATTACTGAGGGATAGAAAACACATGTGTTGGCATCGCAGCGCCCCTTATTTCATTTTTTTTTATTATTTTTTTTTCTGTCTTTTAGCCTTTTTTTTTTTTTTTTCCTTCCCCCTAAATCAGTTCATCAATTCGCTAATTATAGCTGCGACAGGAGGGGAGGGGGGGGGGGAGAGGGAAAATCTCCCGACGCGGAATTTTTTTTTTTTCCTTTTTTTTTGGCCTCTTTCTGTTGATTTTTCTTATTTATTTTTTATTTTTTTTTCGCCCCCCTCCTCCGTGTGAACCTCGGGGGGGGGGGTGTTGGGAATAAAAAAAGGGGGGGGAATATGAGTGGGGAACGTTATTTCAGATTTCTATGGGCGCTTTTCTTTTCTGGGAACAAAGAGCAACTCCTATTAAAGAGCTACTCGAAGACTTGTACATATTTCTACTGCTGTGTAGCACTTTTAATAAAACATCTGTTCTTGCTTCTGCTGATGAGTTTACATAATTGTTTGCAGACCAATTTAACCAGAAAGCGCCCCACATATTCCCTCGCCGTGTTTTCTTGGCGGGGGGGGGGGGTGGAAGAAAAAATATAAATACCTTTTGGGTAGTGACATGTCTTTGATGAAATACTTTCGAGAAATCCCCAAACTGCTAGAAAATATCAATGGTGGATCCAAAAACAAAATAAAAGCCACACGTCCAGTGCACTGAAAACGTGAGGCTGAGGAATTGCGACGAGTAAAAGCCACTTTAATGACGCCTCATTTGGGTTTGCGGGAGCTTTTGGGGTGGTTCTGCTGTGGGTTTTTTTCACCCCCTCCTCCTTCTCTCCCCTCTTCTCCCCAGAAACCTGGATTTTAGCGTGGGGAGAGGATTCTATTTTAAGTTTCTTTACGGCAGCTGGTTTCTGTTCACTATAAATCGACCAGACTTTTAAGACTTGCCCTCTGTTTAGAGAAGTAATAAAACACTTAACTTTCTCGACTCCCAGTCACACGGTTATCACACAGGTCTCGATACAACAGCCCCGAGCACCTATACAAAAAAAAAAAAAAGGGAAGGGGGGAGAAAGAAAAAGAAAAAGAAAGAAGAGGGAAGCAACAACAACAACAACAACAGAAAACCCCAACAAAAATAATAACAAAAATAATAACAAGGAGAATAACGAGGAGAGTAAAAAGGAGAATAACAAGGAGGATAAAAAGGAGAATAACAAGGCGAGTAACGAGGAGAATAACAAAAAATAACAACAACAAAAATAAAAATAATCAATAAAAGGAGAAACAACCCCCCCGGAAGAAGCCCTTGGAGAAACTCCTCCAAACTTTGGCAAGGTTGGCGGGGTGTAAATGCCCTTGCAGAGGTGCAGCTCCCCCCGCCAATCTGCCCTAGCAAAGGTCCAACTCAGCCAGCTGTAGCTACTTTTAATTTACTCGCCAAATTACAGCGGGCCGGGAGCAATACATAAGGTAGAGACAACACGCCAATAACTGCAGAGCCCTCATCCATCCATCCATCCCTCCCTCCATCCATCCATCCATCCATCCATCCATCTATCCTTCCATCCATCCATCCATCCATCCGTCCATCCTCCTCTCCCTCCAGCCACTTGCTGGGCCCTTTTTTAATATCTGGGGGCAGCTCTCGTGGTGCCCAAAGTGCCCCTGCCCCTGGCACGGGTGGGTTCCCAGGAGGGACGTGTGCCCATGGGCTCCTGGCATTCCCACATTCCCTGGCGCCCCAAAACCCTCCCCTGCCCGGCCTGGGGGTTCCACGTCCCGGCGGGGGGAGGAAAATAATAATAATAATAAAAAAAGAAATCCTAAATGTATTAAATGTATTTTCTTTTGCATTTTTCTTTCCCCCTCCCTCCCAAATATTTGCGCTCCCCTTGATTCCACAGCCAGGAAATGGGGCGAGGGAGAAAAAGGGAAACGAAAGCAAAGCGAAGGGTTGGTTTGGGTTTTTTTTTTCTTTGGGGGGGGGAGATGGGGGTGGGAAGGGTCGGGGAAAAATGCCTGGAATTCTTTCCCCATGGCCATGAGTGTGATATCCCTGCACCGGGCGGGCTCCAAGTTGGGCAGCCCAAGGTGGGAGTTGAGCTCCCCACCCCAGAGGGGACTCAGCCCAAAGAAGGTGCTGCCCCAGCTCCTTTTCGCTCAGAAACTTTATTTTTTTTTTTCCCCCTAGTGACACTCGGGGGAAGCCTGAACGTTATAGAAGATGAATACACGAGGGTTTGGTTGCGTTTTGTTGTTTTTTTTTTTTTTTTTTTTTTTTTTCAGTTGTAGTCTCGTTTATGGTTTTATTGCTACCATTGATTACTTTGCTTTGTTACACAGAGGAAAAAGAGCATAAAATCCGTTGGCATCCGGGTTCCTGTTATAGCTGGGGGGAAAAATGTACACACCCCCCCCCCCCGCCCTTCTTTGTCAGCTAAAGTCTTTTAGGGATACGTCGCTAAAAAAAAATAAATATAAAATAAAAAGGAACTGAGCCCATTGATGGGGAGCAAGACAAACAAACGCCCTGAGTTTCGAATCTGAGGGTGCACCCACAGCCCTTCCTTCTCCCCAGGCCCCCGCACCCTTCACGTTTAAAATCCCAGCGTGGACACGACGGAGGTTTAACAAAAACCCACCACACACACACACACAGAGACACCAGAGAGGAGGCCGGGGCTCCCCTGCCATAATGGAATTTTTAAATAGCGAGCCTGATAAAGATACCTCCCAATATTTACAGATCAGCAGGTATGTTTTACGTTTAAGGGGCAATTTATGGCTCCAGATTGAAATGAAAATGAGATTAGCTGCCTTCGTTTCAATTAGTCCTAGGTGCGATCCACCCAGAGAAGGCAGAATATAATCCCCCCTCCGCATCTGCCTAAATATTCGCAGCAGAAGTTTCCCAATCAGCTGGAAATATCTGCAACTCTAAATTGCTGCGAACACACACACACACACACACACACACGAGGTTTTGTCCCCAGCTCAGGCTCCCCCTTTACAACCACAAATCTTCTTTTTTTTCCCCCCCTTCTTTCCGCCCCCCCCTCCCTTTCCTGCTGTTGTTGTAGTTGTTGTTGAAAATGTAAATATCCTCCAGCATTAAAAATTCGCAGGGAAGCGTCTGAGGGGGGGAGAAATGTCAAACTGGAGGAGAAATCCAACTTCCAGGCTAACGTGAGTTTGCAATGTTGGGTGTTGCTCTGCTGAATGTCCTTTTTTTTTTTTCTTTTTCCTCCCCCCTCCCCTCCCCAAGACATACTTTGAGAAGGCTCCGAAACACGTTATCAATTCAGAAGTCGCCATGTTTTCCCCCCTCTCTCTTTATGTAATATTTTCTCATCAGGAACACAACCGTTTGATTCCAGAATATTGACCAGTGCTACAGGAGAACAAGAAGGGAAGAGGGGGAAAAAAAAAAAACAAGGGGAAAAAAAAAAAAAAGGAGGGTAATTTATGGCTTAATATTCTGTGGACGTCTGAGATTTATTACTGTGGATTCTGAGCTATTTTATTACGAGATATTAAGCAAACATTTCTTTGAAACAATAATAAAGAAAACATCAACAAGCCAAACACGAGCAGCAAAAAATAAAAAACCCCTCACGCCAAACAGCACGGCCGGTGCTCCCAAACCCCGGCGTCCAGCAGCGGGAAAAAGGGGGTGAGAGTGGGGAAAGGAGGGGAAGGGAGGGGGGGGGGAAGGAAAAGTTAAGCCTGGCTTAAGAAATTTGCGCCTCTCCAGCCTCCCCCCCCCTCCCCACCCCCTCCGAGAGCCCCCCGGGCGGCACCCCCAGCCCTGCTTCCCCCCTCCCCGCCGCATCCCCCCCGATCCCCCGGCCCCCCGGGGGTGCCGGGGGGGGGCTTTGGGGGTGCAGGACTTACTTTCCATGCCCACTTAGTTTCAACTAGGGAATCAAGAGAAGCAAAAGCAATTTTTTCCCTTTTTGACACCCGCCTCCCCATTGGCTCCCCCCGGGTCAGCTGACTGTGTCATTCTGTCTGTCCTGGAGCAGAGCCTTCCCTATAACAATCTAGTTCAGACTACAAACTGGAGACAGAAATAAATATTAAAGAAATCACACAGCCAGGTATAGAGGACGATATGAATTCCTATTTTACAAACCCATCTTTATCCTGCCATCTAACCAGTGGCCAAGAGGTGCTTCCCAACGTAGCCCTCAATTCAACTGCCTATGACCCTGTCAGGCATTTTTCTACTTATGGAGCAGCCGTTGCTCAAAACCGGATTTATTCTTCTCCTTTTTATTCACCGCAAGATAATGTTGTGTTTAGCTCCAGCCGAGGACCTTATGACTATGGATCTAATGCTTTTTACCAAGAAAAAGACATGCTTTCTAGCTGCAGGCAAAATTCTATGGGACATAATACACAGACATCAATCGCACAGGATTTTACCAGTGACCAAAACAGGAACACTTCGCAAGAACAAAAAACTAGCATTCAAATATACCCCTGGATGCAGCGTATGAACTCCCACAGTGGTAAGTTTTACAGCTCGGAGATATAAATTAAATAAACTGAACCATCTTTACGACCTTCTCCCTAGCAGAACAGGCTGAGCGACTTTTTATGGCCCCATAAAAACAATAATATAGCTCCTTCACAGTTGCAGCTACAGGCCTTTTATTTGTTAAGTTGTTGCAAGCAAATATGGCTTGTTATGCTCTTTCTAATTAAAAGACTTCGAGAGTGTAAAATATCGATAATAAAGTGCAGCGAGCTCTGCTCGGGAGTTAAGCACAAAATATTACCGGGGTAAAAATAAGTTTTAATGACGGGTGCGGGAAGTGCGGTGGCGGCGGGTTCCCCGCACGAGCAGGGGCCGGGGGGAAGCTGCCACTTCCCCCCCCTCCCCTCCTGCGACCCCCGCCGCCCCTTCCCCGGCTCCCCCAAACCCCTCCAGTTGGCAGAAATAATGTGGGAAAAAGAAGTTGGGGCGGCGGTGGGGCTGGAGGGGGTGAGGGGCGGTGTAGGGAAAGCAGCAGCACCCCCGGGAGAAAATGCCCCGGGAGAAAAGAGCTGCGAGCACAGGGTTAATTTAATCACCCCCCAAAAAAAAAAAAAAGGAAGAAAAAAGAAAAAAAGAAAAAAAAAAAAGAAAAAAAAAAAAGAAAAAGAAAATAAAAAAAAAAAAAGAAAAAGAAAAAAAAAGAAAAAGGAAAAAAAAAAGAAATAGGACTATTTTAATTTTCTTTTTTTTTTTTTTTTTTCGGTGAGGGGGGCGGTGGGGAGGGGGAGGAAGGCGGCCGGGGGCGGGTGGGGGGAGGAGGAGCGGGGCGGGCGCGGGGTTGCGCGGGGGCGGAGGGGGCTGCGCGGGGCGCGGGTGGTTTTTTTCCCCCCCCCGCCGCCGTTCTCCGGGGCTGACGATTTTTAGTCTGTTTTGTCTCGGCATCCTTAGGAGTCGGTTACGGGGCCGACCGCCGGCGGGGCCGCCAGATTTATTCCCGCTACCAAACCCTGGAGCTGGAGAAGGAATTTCACTTCAACCGGTACCTGACCCGGCGGAGGCGGATCGAGATCGCCAACGCGCTCTGCCTGACGGAGCGGCAGATCAAGATCTGGTTCCAAAACCGGCGGATGAAATGGAAAAAAGAGAGTAATTTGAGTTCCACGCTCTCCGGGGCGGGAGGGGGGGCGGCCGCCGCCGCCGCCGACAGCTTGGCCAAGGAGGAGAAGCGAGAAGAGACAGAGGAGGAGAAGCAGAAGGAGTGAAGGAGTGACAGCTCGGCGGCAGGACCCCCCCTCCCCAAACACACACACACGCGCTGCGACCCCCCCCGTCCCACCCAGCCTCCCCCCGTATTTATCACTGGCACAATGTTTGGCTACTTTAAAAAAAAAAAAGGAAAAAAAAGGGAAAAAAAAAGGAAAAAAAAGAGTAAATAATAATAATAATAATAATAATAATGATGAGGGGGGGAGGTGAAACAATAATGTCTGAGGTGGGTGGAAATGCGGACCCCCCACCCCCCTCCCTGCTCTCTCCGGTGACCCCCACCCCGCACACGCATCTCCGCCATCGCCTATTTATCTAACTCGGGATGAGAACTGTTCCCAGCCGCACACTCCCCCTTCCTGCCTCCCCCCGGCCCTCCGCCTCCCCCCACCCCAAATTGGGCAGCCACCCTCCGCTCTGCCGGCTCGGACTCTGCCCAGTCGCTTCTCCTCCTCCTCCTCCTCCTCCTCCTCCCCCCCCCAGTCCCCAGCCAGAGCAATTCTTCCTCTCCCCCCCCCCGGTGAAAAAAAAAAAATAATCTGATTTTCCCTGAGGAAAAAAAAAAAAAAAAGGCAAAAAAAAAAAAAAAAAGCTCCTTCCACCCAAATTTCGCCTTTCCAAGAGCGTCCTCCTTGTATTTAAGCAGCTA
Organism: Manacus candei; assembly: GCF_025592945.1. Lineage (NCBI taxonomy): Eukaryota > Metazoa > Chordata > Aves > Passeriformes > Pipridae > Manacus > Manacus candei. Next base: position 21,966 of record NW_026138292.1, read on the forward strand.
CCTGGGCTCATCACCGCATACTACAAACTGTGACAGTTTCTGTGTGAATATTTTTAACTGTGTTTGTGGTACCTGTATTTATATTTATGTTTAGCACTGTAATGTTCCACGGTATAAAGTGAATGGAGTTCTATAGCGGTAGAAACAAAAGAAAAGAAAAAAAACCTTTAAAAAAAACAAAAAAAAAGAAATAAAAAATCTTGTGTTACGCCCTCTCATGTATAAAGTCACGTCCAGAGGACTATGTCGAGTATTTAATAAAATCTGAATATTATTTTTAAAAAGTTTATAGAACGGCCTCTGAGCTTCAGTCGAAACCTTTCTCTGTGGTCGAGAACAGCCTGTTAGAAAAGTTCACTTCTCTTCTGTGTGTTGTTCCTGAAAATCAGCTCCCTCTCTCTCCTTTTCCTCCCTCCTGCGCCTACAAGGGTACTCCAAAAAAAAAAAAAAAAAGGAAAAGAAAAAAAAAGAAAAAGAAAAAAAAAAGAAAAAGAAAAAAAAAGGAAGGAAAGGGAAAAGAAAAAAAAAAAAGAAAAAAAGAAAAGGGAGGGGGGAATTACATTTTGCTTTGTCTCCTTGGATTAGTCTTGTTACTGTATTGTTCGGTGGCATCAGGAATCTATGCCATACCTCTCGCTTCATGATTAAAAATGGATTTCCAAAGTTCAAACCAGTATATATTTCTTATTGCTCCCTCCTCGAGCCAAAACCCCCCAGGGCAAAGGTTGTGCTTCGATTTTATTATTTATTTATTTATTTATTTATTTATTAAATGATTCTTCTCGCCATTATTTTTGGTCTCGTTCGAGCTCTTCTGCCGAGCTGAGGATCCCCCGGCTCTGCGGAGGGACCCGTTTCCCCCCTCCCGCCTCTCCCTCACCTCCTCCCCGACTTATTTCAACCCAATAAAACCTTTCCGGGGAATTGGGGGGGGGGGGGGAGTCATTTGTTTGTTGTTTTTTTTTTAATCCAAGAACCTCATCCTCAGGAGCTCGGAAATTGTGGATATAACGCTGGGAAAGCAAAGCCCGCTGCTGTGGATGGCAGGCTCGGATAAACCGCTGCAAAGGCTGGATAAAAAACCCAAAAAAACCCCAAAAAGCCACCTAAAAACCTGCGTTTTCCTCGTCTCTTTGTCACTGCTCTGATATTTGCTGGGAATTCCGTAGGTAACACTGAGCCAGGGATGATAAATCCCTGGGAGCGACCCAGTCCCCTTCCAGAGCTTGAAGGAAACAACCGGGATTCGGTGTTTGAGTGTCTGTAAACCAGGAAGGACAAAAAAACCCCAACAAACCAGGGAAATAATAATAATAATAATTAAAAAAAAAAAAAAAAAGCAGCCCGGGGAGGTTTGTTTTTTTTTTTCCACCCATCCTTTGCTCGTCTCCAGCCTGGAAGGCGCAGGCGGCTCGTGCAGAGCGCAGGAAAGACGGAACAAAAAATAATAAATCTCTCTTAAAACGAAAGAAAACAAGGAGAGCGACAACCCCGACAGCAAAAAAAAAAAAAACCAGCGGCGAGGAGAAGCCCGAGAGCGCTCGGCGAGGGGGCAGCGACCTGGCCAAGGGAGCAGGAGGTGGAAAACGGCTGGAATTTCGCCCCCCAGCCCCAAAAAAACAGGATAAAACCCCCACCCCCGACAAGCGCAAAGCGACCAAATTTCAAAGTATCTCCACGAGCGCCCAAATCTGAGCCGAGGGAGGACGAGGTGGAACCCCCGGAGCACTCGGGGCTTTCTCTGGCGGCTCAAAGGAGGAGGAAGAGAGGGAGAAACGTGCTCGGAAAGGTCCTCTCGGAGCCCGGAGCGGCCCGGGGGGGGGTCGGGCTGCGCTGCCCCCTCTCCCCCCGCCCCCCTTCGCCCCGGCGGGGCTGGAAATTCGGATTTTTGGAAGGTATTTATTTCCCCCTCCGCCTCGCCCTTTGAAGAGCGGGGCTGGTTTGTGCAGCCAGGGGCGGACAAGGAAGATCCAGGCTCCTGCCAGCAATAAATTGCAGCAAAAGAGAAAAAAAAAACACCCAAAAAAAAAAAAAAAAAAAAGAAAGGCGGAGGTGGGGGGGAGAAGAAGAAGAAGGTACCAGGAATGTAAACTTTGGCGCATTGGAGGAGCTGCCACGGGAGGAGCAGCCCCCGCAGGAGCAGGAGCTTCCAGTGTGCCCCCGAAAACCCCCTCGGTGAACGCTGCGGGAAAGGAGATTTTTTTTTTTTCCCCTCGCGGCCGGCGGAAAAAAGAAAAGGAAAAAAAAAAGGGAAAAAAAAAGAAAAGGAAAAAAAAAAAAAGAAAAATAAAAAGAAAAAAAAGGGGAAAAAAAAAAAAAGAAAGAGAAAAAAAAAAACCACCCGGAAAATTCAAAGTGAAATGAAAAAGAAAATTAAAAACGTCGCGGAGGCGACGCGGGGGGCGTGCACACACCCACCGTCAATCGAAAAACCAACGTGTCATTTCTCTTGTCTTCTTTTTTTTTGGCGAGCTACCCCCGCGATGGTTTAATTAATTATTTGAATTGGTTATTCGGATCTTTTATTCTCCCGTCCTCGGGAGGGGAGGGGGAAAGAAGTAAAATAAATAAATAAATAAATAAATAAATTTAAAAAATCGGAATTATTGCTTGACCCGCGAGCCCCCCGGAGGTCCAAAGGGGCTGCGGGGGGGATGTTTGGGGGTGCGGGCGGTTGCGCGGGGGGGTGCGGTGCCGCGGAGGAGCACTAGGTGCCGCTGCCGCCTCGCCGTCCCGCAGCGCGCTCCGCCCGCGCGCCCCCGCGCACCCCCCGCGGGCGCCTCCGCGGGCGCCCATCAATAACCCGGCCCGGGGTCAGCCGCGCAAATTGATGAGTGGCCGGCGCCGCTCACGTGACGCCACTTAAATATCCCATATTTGGGCAGGGGGAGGAAGGAGAAGGGGGGAATCAAAAAAAAAAAAAAAAAAGAAAATTAAAAAGGGGCGAAGAATCCCCACCTATAAATTCTGCACTTTTAGGAGGGGATAAAATGCCCCCCCCTCCCCCTTTTCCCTCCCCTCCTCGCCTCGCGCAGCCCTGAACTTCAAAAGGGCCACAAATCAACCCCCCCCCTTTGAGGGAAGAGGTTTAAAAAAAAAAAAAAAGAAAAAAAAAAGAAAAAGGGAAAGAAAAAGGGAAGGAAAAAGAAAAAGGGAAGGAAAAAGAAAAAGGGAAGGAAAAAGAAAAAGGGAAGAAAACCAAAACGGCAGCAAAAGAAAAAAAAAAGAGGGGGGGTTAAAGGGGAGGAAAAGGGGGAAAGAGGGGGGAAGAGGAAAAAAGAGATAACAAGAAGAAAAAGAGAAGGATAAAAGGAGGGAGGAAAGAGGAAAAAAGAGGGGGGAAAAAGAGGAGAACGGAAGAAAAAAAAAGAAGAATAAAGAGGGGGAAACGAAGAAAAAGAAGCGAAAAGAGGGGGCAAAAAAAGGAAAGGGAAAAGGGAATTAAAAAGAGGGGGCAAGAAAAAAAATCCCCCTCTTCTAAATTTTCCTACCCCCCTTTCTTTTCCCTTTTTGTATTTTCTTTCCTTCCCCCCTTCCCGACCCCCCCACGACTCCTCCGCCATGAGTTCTTACGTCGCCAACTCGTTTTACAAGCCAAGTCCCCCCGTCGCTGCCTATTCCATGCAAAGTTATGGAAATTATGGAAGTGCCGGCGAGGTCGAGCCGCCCAGGTACCGCTCGAGCGGCTCGGACCTGAGCGGCCCCCTCCCCTCCCCGGGCGGCTCGGCCATGGCGGGGACCCCCCGAGCGACCCCCGAGCGAGCGCCGTGCCCGGCGCTGGGGCCCGCGGGGCATCCTTTGGGCCGGGAGGAGCGCCAGGCGGCCCGAAAGCCCGGGATTTACGGGGCCAGGAGCGGGAAGGCGCCGCTGGAGGAGCGAGCCCGGAGCGCGGCTGAAATCAAAGCCGAGCCCGTGCAAGCGGCGCAGCAAGGAGGACCCCAACTGCAGCCGCAACAGCCGCCGCAAATTTACCCCTGGATGACCAAACTGCACATGAGCCATGGTAAAAAAACAACTTTTCGCTTCTCCGGTTTTTTTTTTCCTTTTTTTTGTTCGGCAGGATTTTTTTTTCCCACTTTTTTTTTTTCCCCACTTTTTTTCCCCCACCTTTTTCTTTTTCCCACCTTTTTTTCCCCACCTTTTTCTTTTTCCCACCTTTTTTTCCCCCCACTTTTTTCCCCCCCACTTTTTTTCCCCTCCACCTTCTTTCCCCCACTTCTTTCCCTCCACCTTTTTTTTTTTCCCACCTTTTTTTCCCTCCACCTTTTTTCCCTCCACCTATTTTTTTCTCAACCTTTTTTTCCCATTTTTTTCCCCCTTTTTTTTAATCTTTTTTTTTCCCTTTTTTTTTTTTTTTTGCCTTGGGTTTTTATAGGCCATACGGGGCAAATAATAAAAAACCTGAGGTCGTAAATTTTACGACTAAGGCATCAATTGCTCGTAAAACTGTCCACTAAAAGGCTTAGAGGCTATATACGCCCAAATTTATGACGGCATAATTGGATCATAGAAACAAAACGTGTATAAAAGGCAATATTCCATTTTTTTGGGGAAGGGGGGGGTTAAAAATAACTTGAAATACACATGTTCTTGGAGGGTGAGCCGGGGGAAAAAAAAAAGAAAAGGAAAGAAAAGACACCAGAGGCGAAGGTGGAGGGAAAACGCGCAGAGATTTTCCCCCCTCCGCCTTTCCAGGGCTGAGAGGAGGGAGGGGGGAATAATAAAAAGGAGAAGATTCCCCCCCGAAAAGGTCTTTGCCTGCCTTGTACACTTCCTTATTGTCCGGGAGGAAACAGGTTCACCCCTGGCTCGTCTCCGCGTGTTCGCTCCGGGCTTTGGGAGGGAGGGAAGGGGGGACTCGGGGGCCGAAGGTGTTGGGGAGTGAAGGATTTGAGGCTCCTTCGCTCCCCGCGCGCCCAAAGCCCCGGGAAACTTCTGTACCTTCGAGATTTTGTGACGGGTTGTTTTGTTAAAAAAAAAGAAAAATAGCGATGACAATAACACCAATAAAACAAATCCAAATCCCTCCAGAACTGCTCTGGCTTTCCGTGCCGTGTCCCTTCCCTCTTTATTTGAATTTATTTTCTTTCCCCCCCTCCAGAGACGGATGGGAAACGCTCCCGAACCAGCTACACCCGCTACCAAACTCTGGAACTAGAGAAAGAATTTCATTTTAACAGATACCTGACGCGGCGGAGGCGCATTGAGATCGCCAACAACCTCTGCCTGAACGAGAGACAAATCAAAATCTGGTTTCAGAACCGGAGGATGAAGTGGAAGAAAGATTCCAAGTTGAAAAGCAAAGAGGCTCTTTAGGTGCGATTGCAGGAGGTCTGGGGGGGGCTCCCCTGCTTTTTTTTTTGGTTTGTTTTTAATGATTATTAATATTATTTTTATTTTAATTTGTGTTTTCCATCGCTTCTGGACGGAAGCGACCTTGAGGAAACTTGGATTTTTAGGGTGGGCAGGGAGGGAGCTGCTGGATGGACTCTGGTCCGTACCCTTCACAAATCCCTCAGACAAAGGAAATCTCTTATTAATATGCAAAAAGGAGAGGGAAAAAAACAACCCTCAACAAACCGACAACCCCCGTTTGTGTTCGCGCAGAAATTTCGTGTCTCTCTCCTCGGGTTGTTACGAAGTGTCCGAACCTGTGCGCTCTTTGGGGGGAAAACCATCCGGCCGAACAAAAACCAGGGCGAAAAAAAAAGGCTTAAAAAAAAAAAAATCGGGTGGCGGCACCTCCAAAAATCGCGATATTCCCAGGAAAAGCGTGAAAAAGGGCCGGCGAAGAAGGAGGAGAGGGGGAGAGAAAAAAAAGGGAAATAAAGTGGGGGGGAAAGAAAAAAAAAAGCGCCCCAAAGGCACTAAGTTTGGTGAAGTCTCAGCCTGGCGCTCTGCTCCTGATGGGAGCCGGGAATTGCTGCTCTGCTTGGCTGGGATCGCCCCCGGGAAGATGCTCTGGAGCCCAAGGGGGGAAATGTTGCCCCTCTCTGGGGTTCGGCACCCTAAAAACCCCAAACGCGCCCTAAAAACCCCGGCGAGGGCTCGGAGTGGCCTCGAGGGGGGGGGATATATTTGGATATTTTCATGTTTCGCCGCGTAATTTTATGATTATTTGCGTATAAACGAAGCCGTGGGGAGGGGAGGGGAAGGGGAGGGCGGCGAACACCCCGTTTTTCGCGCGAATCCTCCCATCAATTTTTGGTTTTTTGGGGGTTTTGGGGGGGTTAGGAAAGTGCAGCTCGGGAGGGGGAGGGGGAGGGCGAAACCACCTCTGGGCTCGATATCTTTGTGTATTTATTTGTCGCGTAACTGGTGTGGATCTGCGAAATGCTCGAATATCTATTAAAGGCAGCCGAGGCGAACCCCCTTTTGTACATCTCTGTCTAAATTCGGTCCCCGGCAGTAAATTCTTTCATTTCTCCCCCCCCCTTTCCCCCCAGCGGTGCCCTCGGTGTATTTATTTATTAGTTGTCGTTCCAGCCGCCAAAAGGGCCGATGAAACTTCTATTTTGTCATACGGAATAAACAGGGAAATGCGCCCAAAGTTGGCGGATATTCCTGTGCTCCTTGCCCGCCTTGGGAGCAGCTCCTGCTCCTCTTGCTCCTTTGGTACTGATTTATTGGAACGCGCTGCTCTTCATTTATGTCCTTAAAAAGCAGGTTTCGGGAGGGAGGAAGGGGATGATCTTAGAGCATCCTTCCCCCTAACCCCTGGAAAAGGTACGTGCTGCTCTTCCTGTTTCCCAGAGAATGGGGAAAAAGGGGAGAAAAGGGCTTTTTTTTTCTTAAAATTCGGTGCCGCAGCTCTGGCTGGGCCCTGAGGAAGGTGAGCTGCTCCCTGGGCCAGTTTGGACTTTTTAATCTTTATTCCTCTCAGGCTTTTCATTCCAGGCTGGTGTCCTCGCCTGGCAGATGGCATTTTAATAGGAATATGGGATTAAAATTGCCTTCTCTCTCTCCCTCTCTCTGTTTCTCTCTCCTCCCCCCTCCCGTCTCCCCAACGTATACTCGGGATAAAATGATTTTTGCCCCCAAAATCTCGCGGCCGTCGCCTCTCGCTGCAGGTCGGACGCGGGAAGGAGGTCCCAGCGCCCGACTGGAGGTGACTGGGATGGAGATGGGGGCGCGGGGGGGGCTGTGGAGGGAAGGGGAGCCCTGAGGAACCCCCTTCTCCAGAGGGGAGCAGCCCTTGGAGCGGGACGGGGGGGGAGAGGCTGCGGGGGAGGGGCTGCGCTTCCCTCCTTGATTTTTATATGTGTATTTATTTATTTATTTATTTATTTAAAGAAAAACAGGTTTTCTCTTCTGTCTGGGCCTAACGTGGAACACATGGGGGGGGGGAACGAGCCTTCAGTGGGGTGTCCGTCCATCCCTCCCTCTATCCCTCCATCCCTCCATCCCTCCCTCCATCCCTCCATCCCTCCATCCCTCCATCCTTCCCTCCATCCCTCCATCCCTCCATCCCTCCATCCTTCCCTCCATCCCTCCATCCCTCCACCCCCCCCTCCATCCCGGGGGCCACCTCTCGGCTCCAGATGGACCCTCCACCATATGGAGGCGGCGCGGGGGGGGCTCCACAACCCCCCATCGCGCCCCCTCCCCACGCAGGAGACCCCCCTCCCCACCCCTCCCCCGGCTCCTTCCCCTCCCGACCCCACTCGTGGGCAGCCCCGGGGGGGTCCCCGCGCCGCGCCCGAACGTTGCCGGCGGGATTTGCATAAAAGGGGCTTTAACCTCTGATTTTCTGGTTCCCTCCCCCCGCACCCAGACGCGCACACGCGGGGCGGCCCCGCCCGCGCTCCCGCCAAGCTCCCTTTTTTTTCCTTTTTTTCTTTTTCACAGGCGCAAAACAAACGCCGGGAGAGAGCCAATAAGCTCCATAAAACTTTATAGGATTTCCTTTGACACGGGGGGAAACAAGGGAACAATTTCCTGAACCTGCAAAACAAAAGTTTCCTCCTCCGGCACCTCGGGCTGCCTTGAGGGGGGGGAGGGGGGCAATTACCCCGGGGGGAAGGGGGGGAGGGCTCAAATGGGGGTGGCTCCTCCTCCCCCCCCCGAGGGCTTTTCTTTTAATTCGCATTATTTTATTTGCTTGGCTGCTGCTCGCGGGTTGTTCCACCCGGTTATTTGGCGAGCGGCGGAGATATTTAATTTTATTGGCGTGTAACACTCGGCGGCTAAAAAATCCTCTTTTATTCGCCTCTTTTTCTGGCGTCTCGCCTGTCATTTCCCCGTCGGTTTGGGGTGAAATACTGCAAAGCCAAGCCGGGCTCGCCTCGCCTCGCACATTTATCTGCTGCCTCTCCCAGAGTGGCTCCCCCACTCGTGGGGCCTGCGGTGACGGCTCGGTAGCGATCGCAATCATCTCTTTTCCCTTTCTTCCCCCCCCCCCCCTCCCTCTCCTTTCCCTTTTCCCGGTTTTTATTCCTTCCCCATGCTGCGTAAATCTATTGACTGGTTATTCAGGCACGAAACCCTCTCGGCGTGCGCTGGTAATTGCTCGTTATTCCGTTCAATTTTCTCTTAAGCAACGTCTTCCCCTCCCTCTCACCGGGGTTATTGCGGCGTCTCCGGGTTATTCTTTTTTATTCCCGTTTCATTTCGCACTCCAACAACACTTTTCCCCCCCCCCTTTCTCTCCTCTTTAGCCGCGAAAACTGTCAGGGCAGCTCGGGTGGGGCAAGGCAAGGGTTAACCAGCCCCCGGCCCACGCGTGTTTCAGCTGCCCCGGCAGGAAAAAAACCACCGCAACGACCCCAAACGAACCCAGAACTTCCCCCCAAACCCCCTCTTTAAACATCAAACTTCGGCGTTCCCACCCCGCGGAGCCGAGCGCGGCTGCTTGTGATTAATTATCGGCTTCTCCTGCCCCGGGGAGGGGGGAGAGGAGGGTCGGGGGGGGCTCCGCACCCCTCACCCCTCCCTTTGAGGGGCATTTTTCTGGCTCTCGGGTGGGTGTTGTTGCTGCTGCCGCTGTCTGGAAGAGATTTGCCTCTCTAATTCCCCTCTCGGCCACTCGACCCCTTCCCAAAGAACTCAAGAAGGAAATAAAAAGGACTTACCTTGCCCCGTCATCCGTGTCAACCCCGTGAGAACTTAAAATGGCCCAGAAACAACAAACAACCCAAAGTTCCTTTTTTTTTTTCCACTCCCTTTTTATATATATATATCTCTTAATCCAGGGCGACTTTGGCTTTGTTCAAAAAAAAAAAAAAAAAAAAAAAGAAAACCAAGAAAACCAAAGAAAAACCCCCAAAACCCCGAAACAAACCACCAAACGAACCAAACAAAAAAATTAAAAAATAAAAAAAAGCAAAGCTCTTTTATAGTTTCACCGCCAACATTAGGCAGAAAATACTCATGGCTTCTATGCGATTTTAGTAGTTTAAAACTTTTGAAGGTTATTTATGTGGATGGCCCTAAGCAAAAGCCCTGAATGGCTCTCAGGGAGCACGTGATGTCATTAAACTAAGTTTTATGGTTTGGGGGAGCTGACAAACCCACAATATATTTACATCATATATAATGTTAACTGTCCACCACCGCAGCTGCTAGAGCTGTTTAACGCCGGGACAGCGGGACAGGAGCTTTAGTGCGGAGCGCGGCGGCCGCGGGGCTCCCGGAGCGGCTCCTTCCCGGCCACCCCAGTAAGTTTTGGGCTTTTTTTCCCTCCTTCCTCCTTCCTTTTCTCCTCGCGAATCTGTTTTCTTTTGGGTTTTTCTGTTGTTTTGTTGTTTTTTTTTTTTCTTTTTTTTTGGAGCGCGCGCGGGTCTCTGGAATGGCGAAAGGTTTTTGGTTTTTTTTTATAAAACCTTTCCCCCCCCCCGCCCCTTCCCCGGTGTCGGGGCGTGGGAAAAGGGTCTGTGGTTCGTGCGCGCGCGGGGGGGATGAGCTGGAATGCGAGTTTTCTGCAGGCGAAGGGTCTTATCGGGAAGGAATCTTCCTCCTCTCCCGCCCCCTTTCCATCCCCAGGGCTGCTGGAGAAGAGATAAGGCCGAGGAAAGTCTCTTTATTACCCGTTCGGCAGCAAAACTCCCCCCCCCCTTTCCCCCCTCCTGACCCCCCCCGGGGGATGGACTTAAAGTTTCACACCCCCCCCTCAAAGATTATTCTTTTTTGGGGGGGTTTAATTTGTGTTGGGAGAGGAGAGGTGAAAGGGGAAGAAGTAAAGGGAAAATTAAAAGGGGGGGGATCTCCGTGTGCGCTGGGAGGGGCGTGCGGGGGGGGCGTGCGGGGTCGCGGCAGGTGAGAGGAGGAGGGAGGGAGGGTCCCTGCGTGACCCCACGGCACTTTTGGGGGGGGACACCCCACGCTGGGGAGGGAAATATGGGCTGTGAGGGGGGGCTTTGAACCCCCCACCCCCTCCCAGGGGGTGTTTGGTGGCGGGAGGGGGTCACGCGTGGGGGGGGAGGGATCTCCCCGTTCTTGGGGGGAGCATTATTGGGACACCCCCCCGGGGACGCCCCCGGGCCGTATTTTGGGGTCAAACCCAGCGAGGAGAGATGGTTGGGGTGGGGACAAAGGGGGGGCCGAAAAGGGGGGGGAGAGGTGGGCTCGCTCCCACCCTGGGGTGCTCCAACCCCCCCGCGAGCGGGAAACAAGGGGGTGCCCCCTCCCCACCCTGTCCAGGCAATAACAGGGCCCCCCTTGTTCGCCGGGGGTGGGGAGGGGGGGTGTTATTCGGCTTTAGGGTCCCCCCCGGCAAGATCCATCCTGGAGGTATCCCAGGCCTGGAATTTCGGGGGGGTTGCGTCCTCGGGGGGGGAGAAGGGGGGCACCCATGTTGTGTTGGGAGGGGCAGAGGCTGCGGGTGACATGAGGGGTCTGGGGGGGGTTTTATGTGCCGGGGAGGGGGCATAGGGGCACCTACACACCCCCATATACACCCCCCGACCCCTTCATGTACACCCCACACGTGCACCCACAGACCCCCCCATACACCCACAGACCCCCCCCATACACCCACAGACCCCCCCCATACACCCACAGACCCCCCCATACACCCACATACACCCACAGACCCCCCCCATACACCCCCATACCCCCCCAATACACCCACAGACCCCCCCATACACCCACAGATCCCCCCCAATAAACCCACAGACCCTCCCAATACACCCACAGACCCCCCCATACACCCACAGACCCCCCCATACACCCCCATACCCCCCCAATACACCCACAGACCCCCCCATACACCCACAGATCCCCCCCAATAAACCCACAGACCCTCCCAATACACCCACAGACCCCCCCATACACCCACATACACCCACAATCCCACATACACCCACCTACACCCACAGCCCCCCCCATACACCCACAGACCCTCCCAATACACCCACAGACCCCCCCAATACACCCACAGACCCCCCATACACCCCCATACACCCACAATCCCACATACACCCACCTACACCCACAGACCCCCCAATATACCCACAACCCCCCCAAACACCCACAGACCCCCCATACACCCACAGACCCCCCCATACACCCACAGACCCCCCCCCAAACACCCACAGACCCCCCAATACACCCACAGACCCCCCCAATACACCCACAGACCCTCCCAATATACCCACAGACCCCCCAATACACCCACAACCCCCCCATACACCCATAGACCCCCCAACACACCCACAGACCCCCCCCATACACCCACAGCCCCCCAATACACCCACAGACCCCCCATACACCCACAGACCACCCACAATCCCACATACACCCACAGACCCCCCATACACCCACAGACCCCCCAATACACCCACAGACCCCCCCATACACCCACAGACCCCCCACATAGATCCACAGAGCCCCAATACACCCACAGGTCTCCCCAGACCCACAGACCCCCCACATACACCCACAGACCCCCCAATACACCCACAGAACCCCCAATACACATGTTTGGGGCTGTACAGGTGTGTGTGTGACTGTACACATGTGTGTGCGGCTGTACACGTGTGTTTGGGGCTGTACACGTGTGTTGGGGGCTGTACACGTGTGTTGGGGGCTGTACATATGTGTGTGGGCTGTACACATGTTGGGTGCTGTACACGTGTGTGTGGCTGTACACATGTGTGTTTGGGGCTGCACATGTGTGTCTGTGACTGTACACGTGTGTGTGTGGCTGTACATGTGTGTGTGTGGTTGTACATGTGTGTGGGGGGCTGTACACGTGTGGGGGGGGCTGTACACGTGTGTGTGGCTGTACACATGTGTGTTTGGGGCTGCACATGTGTGTCTGTGACTGTACACGTGTGTGTGTGGCTGTACACGTGTGTGTGTGGCTGTACATGTGTGTGGGGGGCTGTACACGTGTGTGTGGGGCTGTACACGTGTGTGTGGGACTATACACGTGTGTTGGGGGCTGTACATGTGTGTCTGTGACTGTACACGTGTGTGTGTAGCTGTACATGTGTGTTTGGGGCTGTACATGTGTGTGTGACTGTACACGTGTGTTGGGGGCTGTACATGTGTGTATGTGTGGCTGTGCACGTGTGTGTGTGGGGGGCCTGTACATGTGTGTGTGACTGTACACGTGTGCGTGTGCCACATGTGTGCACCTGCCCCTGCCCCTCTGTGTGTGCCACCCCAGCCGTGCCCACATGTACACACACGTTCATGTGAGTTCACGCGTGTTCATGCCCGTGCACGCGTGTTTGCACGGCTGCCTGTGAGCACACACGTGTGTGTGTGAGGTTGAGGGGGGTCTGTGTGGAGTGTATGCGGGAGTATGTGGGGGTGGTCTGGCTGCCCAGGGGGGTCTGTGGGTGCTGAGGGGGTCTCTGTGGGTGCTGTGAGGGGCTCTATGGGTGCTGGGGGGGCTCTGTGTGATCTGAGGGTCTCTGTGGGTGCTCAGGGGGTCTCTGTGTGTTCTGGGGGTCTCTGTGGGTGCTGTGAGGGGCTCTGCGGGTGCTGAGGGGGTCTCTGTGTGTTCTGGGCTCTCTGTGTGTTCTGGGGGGCTCTGTGGGTGCCCAGGGAGCTCTGTGGGTGCTGTGAGGAGCTCTGTGGGTGCTGGAGGGTCTCTGTGGGTGCCCAGGGAGCTCTGTGGGTGCTGGGGGGGGCTCTGTGGGTGCTGGGGGGACTCTGTGTGTTCTGAGGTCTCTGTGGGTGCCCAGGGAGCTCTGTGGGTGCTGGAGGGGCTCTGTGTGTTCTGGGGGTCTTTGAGGGTGCTGGGGGGGGGCTCTGTGTGTTCTGGGGGCTCTGTGTGATCTGAGGGGCTCTGTGAGATCTGGGGGTCTCTGTGGGTGCCCAAGGAGGCTCTGTGGGTGCTGTGGGGGGCTCTGTGGGTGCTGGAGGGTCTCTGTGGGTGCCCAGGGAGCTCTGTGGGTGCTGGGGGGGGGGGGGCTCTGTGGATGCCAAAGAGGCTCTGTGGGTGCTGAGTGGATCTCTGTGTGTTCTGAGGTCTCTGTGGGTGCTGTGAGGAGCTCTGTGGGTGCTGAGGGGATCTCTGTGTGTTCTGAGGTCTCTGTGTGATCTGAGGGTCTCTGTGGGTGCTGTGGGGGGCTCCGTGTGTTCCTGGGGGCTCTGTGGGTGCTGAGGAGGCTCTGAGGGTGCTGGGGGGGGGCTCCGTGTGATTTGGGGGGCTCTGTGGGTGCTGAGGAGGCTCTGTGGGTGCTGAGGGGGCTCTGTGTGTTCTGGGGGTCTCTGTGAGTGTTCAGGGGGGTCTGTGGGCGTTGAGGCTCCGTGTATTCTGAGGGGCTTTGGGGATGCTGGAGGGGTTCTGTGGGTGCTGAGGGAACTCTGTGGGTGCTGAGGGGTCTCTGTGTGCTCTGGAGGGCTCTGTGGGTGCCCAGGAGGCTCCGTGGGTGTTGAGAGGCCTCTGTGTGTTCGGGGGGAGGGTGCTCTATGGGTGCCCAGGGGTCTCTGTGTGTTCTGGGGGGCTCTGTGGTTGCTGGGGGAGCTCCATTGATGCTGAGGGGGCTCTGAGGGTGCTGAGTGGGCTCTGTGGGTGCTGGGGGGGCTCCGTGTGATCTGGGGTCTCTGTGGGTGCCGAAGAGGCTCTGAGGGTGCTGGGGGGGGGAGCTCTGTGGGTGCTGGGAGGGCTCTGTGTGTTCTGGACGACTCTGTGTTCTGGGGCATCTATGTGTATTCTGGGGGTCTCTGTGTGTTCTGGGGGGCTCTGTGTGTTCTGGGGGTCTCTGTGTGTTCTGGGGGGCTCTGTGTGTTTTGGGGGTCTCTGTGTATTTTGGGGGTCTCTGTGTATTCTGGGGGTCTCTGTGTGTTCGGGGGGGCTCTGTGTGTTCTCGGGGTCTCTGTGTGTTCTGGGGGGGTCTGTGTGTTCTGGGGGGTCTCTGTGTGTTCTGGGGGTCTCTGTGTGTTCTGGGGGGTCTCTGTGTGTTCTGGGGGGCTCTATGGGTGCTGAGGGGTCTCTGTGTGTTCGGGGTGGGGTTGTAACTCTGTGAGTGCTGAGCATCCCGCAGTAGCTTCCCCGTAGGGGTGGGGACCCCCTGCCAGCCAGGGCTAAACCCCCCTCAGCACCCTGGGGATGCTGCTCCCCCCCTGAGGGGGGGGGACGGGGCTGCCCCCACCCCGGGGACCCCCACCCTGCAGGCACAGCCTTGGGGGTAAGAGGTAGGGACACGGGGACCCCCAAACCATTCCCTCTCCGGAGTCCTGGGTGGGGCTCAAGCCCCCCCAAAAGCAGGAGCAGCACTGGAACAGTCCCCCGGGGCCCGGGATCCTTTTGGGGACACCGGGGGGGGGGGGGGGGGGGCAGGATTTGAGGCCCCTTTTTAAAGTCCCTTATCCAGGGTCCCTAATTTGGGGGGATCCAGCGGGGGCTGAGTCCCCCCGGGGGGAGCAGTTCACTGACCCAGGAGGGTCTTGCTGAGCTCCCGGGGGGCGTTTTAGCGATTCCTGGGGGGGGTCTCCTCTTCTGCGGAGCCCTTGGGAGCCCCCCCAGCCCTCGCTGCCCCCTTTTTGCACCCCCTCCTTCCCGCCAGGGCCGGGGACCACCCGGACCAACGCCGAGGGGGATTTTGGGGTCGAGTTTTAATCTCTGTGAGGGAGATGGAGACGAATTCCCACCCTGGATCCCACTGGAGCTCCCCCCCCCCTCCCCGGGCAGACGCAGCTCCCCAAGCCCCCCCCCCGCAATGGGGACCTCCAGGGATCTATGGATCACCTCTGGATGTCCCTTGGGGGGCAGGTGTGACCCCAACACGCCACCCGCGAGGATTTATCAAAACCCAGCGCCCGAAAGAATCGGCGTTTTCTTCCCATCCCCTCCCCCGAGCAGCGAGATGGTCCCACGGGGGTGGGACAAAGGTCCCTCCGGGTTTTTCCGGGGGGTCCCCGGGGTCCCCCGACCCCCACCCCGGGCCGGTTCAGGTGCTGCAGGCTCGGAAAAGTAAAAAAAAAAAGCTAAAAATCGGAGTTATCCCGTTTATTGAGCCGTCGTTAAAAGCGGGGAAAGGCGCCAGAAAATTAAGAAGGTGCCAAAAATAGCTCCAAGCCTGGGGAGGGGGGAAAACGAAGCCCCCCAGGGAACCCTTCTGGTCCCCCCTCCATCACCCCAAAACCCCCCGGGAAGTCCTCGAGAGGCTCGTTTTAAAAAGGCGCTTTTGGGGGTAACACGAGATCCCCCCAAACCCGGGAACATCCAGGGGGAAATCCAGGGAAGGAATCCCGGGGGATTTGGGAGGAGCTCCCGCTTTTCAGAGACCACCAGAGCTTTTTGGGGTGTTAAAGGGGGACGTTTTCCCACTCCTGTCGCGACAGGTCGGGACAGAAACGCGGAGGGGCCAAGATTTGGGGAGAAAGATGAAAGTTTTTTACGTCTGAGGCGAAACTCGGCTCTTTTTTATTTCCCCCTTTCCTCATTTCCCGAGCTCTTCCTCTCGGTGATGGATGGGGAGGGGGGTGGTCATTAAAAATAAATGCCGGCTCCGGGACATTTCTTCCGGATATTTCGGATTGTCGCTTAATTTCGAGCTAATTCGCGTTTAATTGGAGCTCGGGAGCTGCTTCTCTTCTGCGTGTGAGGGCGGGAGAGGGTCCGCTGGTCTTGGGGGGTGTGTGTGTGAATTACGGGACCCAAACAATAAGAAATCTCCCTTTGTAACAAGGAGCGAAATAAATTTCGGCGTAATTGGACAGGAGGGAAATAAATAAATAAATAAATAAATAAATAAATAAATAAATAAATAAATAAATAAATAAATAAAGCAAGTGCCCGGAGAATGACTCCGGGAAATAAAATTTCCTCGTGTCCGGGGGACAAAATAATAATAATAATAAATAAATGAGTTATTGGAGGGTGGATGAAAAGAGGGAGGAAATCCGGCTGGAGCAGGGGCAGCAAGCAGCCCGTCGCCTGGGTGCGGGGTTTTTTTTGTCCCCCGAGGTGAAGGAGAGAGTTTCTAACCATCATTTTCCATCCTCCCCCACCCCGCTGGCGGCAGCCGGGCCCCGCGCATCCTATTGATGGATTGATTTTATTGATTTATTATCCGCTCCTCCAAGCGCGTTTCTATCAAATGAGGTTTTGATCCGGGTTTTCCCCGGTCAAGAGTTGAATCCCGAGTTATCGATTTCTATTTTTATCCCTCCCCGCCCCCCCCCCCCTCTTTTCCTTTATTTTTTTTGCTTTGCTGGGGGGAGAACCCACCGAGATTTTTTTCTCTCTCTCTCTCCTGGCAAGACACGACGCCTTTCCCCGGCAGGGACCGGGAATATCCACCCTCCCCGTCCGCTTTCCCTGCTTTTCGGAAGGAAAGGCTTGAAAGGGAAACAAACTGCACGATTCCATTCGCAAATGGGATTATCCCAACTTTCCTCCTCCTTACCGGGGGAAAAAAAAACCCCAAACAAAAAACAACAACAAAAAAAGGACCAAAGCAACACGAATAAATCCCACCTTTATTTCGGCTTCTATACAATTAATTCATCATTTTCCCCCCGCTCGGGCGGTGTCTGTGTCCATATTTATATTTCAGGCAGCGGGACGCTGCGTATTTATGGATATATATGGATATACCAGGATATATGTGGATAAATCCGGGCATCCACAGCCGGGGGGGTGCTCACAGACACGCACAGCAGTGTCAGCAGCCGCGGAAATATTGGAATGTTTTCCTGGCACTTGGCGGATTGCTGTGATTCTCTCGGCAGTAAAATAATCACCAGCCGAGGCAGAGCGGCTCCCGTTGACCTCCGGGATTTATCCGCGGCCGGGAGGGATTTTTATAGGGTTTGGGGGAGTTCGGGCAAGAGGAGCCGCTTTCAAAAAACGAAACTTTGTTTCCTGTAGCGTTAAGATAAATAAATAAATAGAACTCGGAGGGAGTCAGCAGTCGGTAATATTGATTATCTTCTCCTTCCCCTCCTTCTCCTTGTCTTCTCCTTCTCCTTGTCTTCTTCTCCTTCTCCTTCTCCTTCTCCTTCTCCTTCTCCTTCTCCTTCTCCTTCTCCTTCTCCTTCTCCTTCTCCTTCTCCTTCTCCTTCTCCTTCTCCTTCTCCTTCTCCTTCTCCTTCTCCTCCTCCTCCTCCTCCTCCTCCTCCTCCTCCTCCTTCTCCTTCTCCTTCTCCTTCATTTTAATGTTGTTTTCAAGACACCAGTTTCCCTCTCCCTCCATCCCGTGTCCCACTCTGGGACCCCCCCGGCCCTCCAACCCCCCCAAATCCCAGTAATTCCCGGGATCTCTTCTGCCAGACTCGGGGGGTTGGCGAAGACTCTCAATCCCTTCCTTCCTTCCTCCCTCCCTTCCTTCCTTCTTTCCTTTCTTCCTCCCTCCCTTCCTTCCCTCCCTCCCTTCCTTCCCTCCTTCCCTCCATCCCTTCCTTCCCTTCCTTCCTTCCCTCCATCCCTTCCCTCCCTGCCTCCCTTCCTTCCCTCCTTCCCTCCCTCCTTTCCTTCCTCCTTTCCTCCCTCCCTCCCTCCTTTCCTTCCTCCCTCCCTTCTTCCCTCCTTCCCTTCTTCCTTTTCTTCCTTCTTTTCTTCCTCCCTCCCTTCCTTCCCTCCTTCCCTCCCTCCCTTTCTTCCTTCTTTTCTTCCTCCCTCCCTTCTTCCTTTCTTCCTTCTTCCTTTCTTCCTTCTCTCCTTCCTTCCCCTCCCTTCTTTCCCTCCCCTCCCTTCTTTCTCTCCTTCCCTCTCTTCCCTCCCTTCCTTCCTTCCCTCCCTTCCCTCCCTCCCTCCTTCCTTTCCTCTTTCCCTCCGTTCCCTCCCTTCCTTCCCTCTCCCTGTATCTCCACCGCTTGCCCTTTCCCTGTTTCTCTCCCTCTCCCTTCCCACACATCCCACCTTTCTTCCCCCCTTCTCCCTCTTCCCTCCCATCCCTTTTCCACCCCAAACCGCATCCTCTGCCCCGGGAGAACCCCCCAAAAAAACCCCCGAGCCCCCCTTTGGCAAGAACCAGCCCCGGGAGGGTTTTCCCTCCCCGTTCCTTCCCCTTCTCCCATTCCCGTGTTGATTTTCAGGCCTTTCCCCCCCCACTCGCCCATTCCCGACCCTCCAGCGGGTCCCCCCCGGTGTGGAAGGGGGGGGACGAAGTTTAGGGGGGACCATCCTTCTATTTTGGGGGGCTGGGGGGGGGCACCCCTCTGCTCAAGCCCATTAAGGGTTTTCAGGCTGAGCTTGATGAGGGTCTGTAATTAATAATGACCCCCCCCCGGTGTCATTATCCCACTCCAGCCCCCAACCCGCCTCAAAACACCCCCCGAAATTTGGGATTTGAACAAACCCCCCTCCCCCAAAGCTTCCAACCCCCTCCTCTGGCGCTGAGAGAGATTTTGGGGGGATCGCTGAAGGGTTTCCCTGCTGGAAGAGGGTGCTGAGCGTCTCCCCCCTCCCTTTACCCCTTCTGAGGGGGGGGTTCTTCTTCTGGAGCACACGGGTGGGATTTTGGGGAGGAGGGGAAAGGCCACGTCCAAAAAAACCGCAAAAAATCCCTTTTTCCTGCTCTTTTCCCTGCTCTTTTTCCTGCTCTTTTCCTGCTCTTTTCCCTCTCCTCGCCGAGGCCGCACAAACCCCTTTCTCAGGCCGGGAGAGGGGGAAGGATTCCCCCGCACACTCGAGCTGACACTTCCCATCTGTGTCGGCTCCTCTTGTCGGAATTAATTCCCGGCAATATCGCGGTGAAAGAGGAAGATTTAAAAACCGGGCCGGGCCGTGCGCGAGGGGGGAAGCGGAGGGTGAACAGACCGATATTTCACGGGAGCTGCGCCTCATCCTTCACTTCAGCCCCCAGCGCGAGCTTTCCAGGCGGATTTTTGGGGCTCAAAAGCGGATTTTTGGGGAGCTGCCGCCGGCAAAAAACCCTCCCAGGCTGCTCCTCGCCGCGTCCTCCGGCTGCTTCCCCCTTTTATCCCTTTTTTTCCCCCTCCCCCCCGAAAAGAACCAGCAGCCCACCTTTCCCCGCTTCCCTAAAGGGTGGGAGCGTCTTTAAAGTTGAGAAAAGGCGAGGGGGGTTTCCCCCCCCCCCCCCAAAGCCCCCTCTATGGCCCAGCCAAAGGGGAAGTGGGAGATTCTTCTTCGTCTTTCATTTATTTATTTATTTATTTATTTATTTATTTATTTATTTATTTATTTATTTATTTATTTATTTCCTCCTTCCCTTATTTTTTTAATATATTTTTCTCTATTCTCTTCCCCTTTTTTTCTTTTTTTTTTTTTAATTTTTTCTTCCTGTTTTTTCCCCCTTATTTTTTCCCCCCTTATTTTCCCCCCCTTTTTTTTCTTTTTTTTTCTTTTTTTCTTCTTCTTTTTTTTTTTCTTTTCCCCTCAAGGAAGCAGCCGATTTCTTATCAGGTCGGGATTGATGCTGGCGGCCTGTTTCTCTCTATCATCCCCGCGGCTCCTCTTGTTCCAGCCCGGCTCCCTTTTGCTCCCGGGGGCCGTGAGTGATGGCTCCCGCCGCTCCCAATGCCTCTGGAATCCTAATGGCCCCACCGAGGCCCGGGGGGACCCTCTCCCCTCCTTTCCCCGGCCAGAAATTTTTAGGGAGACCCCTCCCCAAAATAAAAATCAAACTAAAAACCCCACGCGGGGCTCGCCCTTCCCCGGCCCCTGTTGCTGGAGGCCCCCGCGGAAGCCACGCGACGCTTTTTTATTAAAAGGTTTTGATGGATTCGCCTTGGGGATTAACTAAGATAATAGTTTATTGCGCCGCGAAAGATTAAACTGAGAGTACCCTGGTGCAAAAAAATAAATAAACATTAAAGGGAGCGGGGAGAGCCTTTTCTCGCCTTAAATCCCGGCTTTCCCACCCCTAACAAGGGTCCCCGGGGTGTCCGCGCCGCCTTCCCGGGGCGGCATTATTGCTATTATTATCATTATTGGTTCGTTTAATTACGAGTCGGGCGCTTGGCGTTAATATTTAAATACAGGCGAGGGCTCGGCCGGGCCGGGGGCGCGGAGGGCACGTCCCACCCCCCGTTTGGGAGCAGAATTCCCCCCGGGAGAGCCGGCGGCGCTGGGGGGGTCGGGCGGGGCTCGAGGAGGGCGAGAAGAGTTTTAAACCTCCGGGTTTTAAAAAGGCGACAAACCCGGGGCTTTAAACCACGCGGCCCTTCATCCACACCCCCCAAAACCCCCCCGGGGTGACCCCCGCGCGTGTCACCCGCGTGTCCTCGCCCCTCAGCCCCCCCTGTTCCCGGAGGGACCCCCGAGGGGTTCAAGAACAGCGGGGCATCGAGCCCAGGGTCCGGCGGCCTCCGGGGGGGCCGGGAGGGGGCAAATGGGGGTCTCGGGGTGTGTTGGCTCACAGCAATCCTTTGAACGCCGAGGCGGGGGGAAAAAAGAGCATTTTCGACGTGGGTTTTGGGGCGCTTTGGGCTTAAATCGTGCTGGGTGGCGTCTGCGAGGGCAGCGACCCCCCCACACCCGACCCCGCGTTGGTTTTGAGCCGCGAAGGGGGCTAAAAAGAGCTGGTGGAGCTTCGTCTTCGCTTGGCAGGACTGGAATTGTACCTAAAAGAGGGTTTTTTCCCCCTTATTTTGTCCCCCTCCGGCCCGTTTTGGTGCCGGGCCGGGGGCTCTGCGTCCCCGCCGGTGAGGGCTGAGCCATCCCCGCAGCAAAGATTCCCCATCCCCTCCCAAAATCCCGGGTGTGATCCCCCGCCAGCTGCCGCCGGATGAATTTTCTAGGGGAAAAAAGACGAAAAAAACCCCCAACCAAACCAAACCCCCCGAAAAACCGCTTTAGTTTTTATCTCCTGTCCTCCCGCACAAAACTTTTCCCCCCGGCTCGTCCCCGGCCCAATCCCTTGGTGGGCTCGGGATTGAGGAGCCCAGAAAAGCCGAGGGGGGGTCTGGGGGAGGTTTTGGGAGGGGGGGAAATGGTGTTAATTATTAATATGGACATCCCGGAGGAAGGCTGGCAGGGGCTGAGAGCTGGTTAAGTGCCACTCGAGCGGGAGCTCTCTTCCAAGAGGGATCAGCCTGGAGTTTGTGTATGTTCCCATCCCATAAAATAACATCTCCGGGGCCGCTAATGGGCTCTCGGTGGCCACTTTCTCCTCCAACTTTCCCTTTCTCCCCCCTCGGAACACGCCCTTTCCCCCCCCCAAAACGAGCCCAGTGTTTTCTTTTCGACTTAACCCCGGGTTCAGCGATTATCTGGTGGGTCAGTGGAAGCCGCCCGGGTGGAGGAAAAGTCAAGGAGAAATCTCGGCTCCCGTAAATAATCCCAATTAAAAATCACCCTCCGCTTCTGCCCTTCGGACCCCCCCCAGCCCCAACAAACCCAAATAAATATTTGAAGCCTCCAAGAAAATGGATGTGAAGGAGAAAACCCCCCCTAAGGCCACCGAGGGAAGGGCCCAGCTGCGGTCACATGAACTCGGGCGACCCAGCAGACAAATAAAACCCCGAGCGCGAGGTTATTGCTCGGCTCCGGCTCCGGGCGGCTCGTTAAGGGGCTGATTTGCTGCAAAAGTGGAGCCGCGGCACAAATCTGGGCCCCGAGGAGAGGTTGGGGATTGGTCTGACCCGGTTGTGCGGGGTTTGGGTTTGTTTGGAACGAGAGCTTCTCAAAAAAAACCAAAACAAACAAACAAACAAAAAAACCCAAAAAAATAAAAATCGAGGGAGTGGAAAGGAAAAAAAATTAAAAAAAGGAAAAAAGGTAAAGGGGAAAAAAGGGAGAGAAAAGCAAAGGGGAAAAAAAAGAGAGAAGAAAGGAAGAGGAAAAGGAGGGAGAAAGAGAAAAGAACGAAAAGGGGGAAAGAAGGAGAGAGGGAAACGGGGGAAAAAAGAGGGGGGAAAGGGGGAGAAGGAAAAAAAGGGCAAAAACATACAAAAAATATAAAAATGCAAAGGAATTGAGAAGTCTGTCGCCTGCCAAGCAGCAAGTTTGACTCTTGCTGGGGCTCCGCCGAGTCCCGAGGAGTTCCCGGGCCGAAGGACCTGTGCCAATTAAATTCGAAATAAACCAGCGAATCTTTCCAAACCTCGGAGGGGGCTCATTTTAAATTTTATTTTATTTTATTTTACCTTATTTTATTTTATTTCGCTTTATTTCCCCCCCCCCCCCGCCCCCTTTTCCCCCTCCGTTTTGGAGGAGCCGGAGCGGGGAGGCGAGAGAGGAACAAAAACCAACAATTTCTCGCGGCATAAAAATGAAACATCAAATTAGTTTGCCTCTGGGCTTCATTTTTCCCCTTCTACATTATAACTAGTTATTGAACTCGCTAGAAGATCTAAAGGCCATTTGTGAGGAGAGAAATTTCAATGGAGTTCCCCCATCAATAACTCCTTGGCAGTGACCTATTGGATCAAGTCAAACAGTTGAGGTGAAATTCAGGTCACGCTGTCTAACCAATATTAAAATGCGCCCACTTTTTAAAAAGCCACTTTCAACGAGATTTGAAGAAAATTGAATTCCTGGGTGGGGTGAGAAGGGGTGGGGGTCGGTTGGGGTTGAGGGGGGGGAAGGGAGGGGGTGAAGACGCTGCTTTGCATATTTTATTTCCAGCCCTTTCGCCAAAAGGGAAGGGGATAAATATTTACGTTATTAGGTTGGTTTTTTTTTTCTCTCTCGGAGGGAAGAAGAGGCTCCAAAAAGCAAATAAAAAACCCGCGGAGGTTGGGGCGGGGGGTGACGGGCTCCGCTTATTAAAATCGTTTTAGGCCGATTCATTACTTTGGCTGACAACAGATTTAAAGGAGAGGAAGGGAGGAGGGGGGGGGAGGAAGGGAAAAAAAAAATCAATTAAACATTTGCATATTTCTTTGCATAAATTAGACCTCGCGGATTTGCATCAGGACGGGACAAAAAAAAAAAAAAAAAAGAAAAAAAAAAGAAAAAAAGGGTTCCTTCGCCAGCTCTGCCTGCAAGTTGTAGGCAAATAAAATAATAATAAAAAAAAGAAATTAATTAATTACGTGTCATTGCCTGGGGCGGGGAGAGCCCAATAGTAAAGAAAAAAAATAAAAAAAAATAACCAAAACGTAAAAATATATGTATTTATAGCTTGGAAACAAGCTGGGAATCCAAACCCGCACCCCGAGGAGGAGGAGGAGGAGGAGGCAGAGTTCACCCTCCGCCAGCTTTTTTTCGCCCCGTTTTCCCCCCCTATTCTCCCGCAGCCCGGGCTGCCGACCCCCCCGGCAGAAAGGTACTTCATTTTTTCCTGGGAAGCACAGATTGCTAATGGGCCGCGGGACAGGTTACGGCCCGGTCAGTATGGAAATGCCGCGCACAATGAATCCGCAGAGACAATGCCGCGGATTTTTCTTCCCCGCGCTGTCAAAAAGCCGCTTTGTACTTAAAAAAAAAAACCCAAAAAAACAACACAAAACGTCCCCGGGTCCATATTCCGCGGCCCTCAGCCCGCCTAGCAGTGAAATAATCCCTTAAATAACGCCCGAAATGGGATTATTTGGATTTTTCGCCTTATTTTCTCCGCCGTTCCGGGGGGGGTTTTGTCCCTCCCGAAGTGTTTCTGGCCGCGGTTGTGGGGGACGAGGGATGGAGAGCGGTGGGAGGGCGGCTTTATAGACAAAAGAGCCAGATTCTTGTACAACTATTCTTCACACGTCCCCGCAGACTTATTTTACAGAGGGGGGGGAAAGGGGAAAAAAAAATAAAAAGGAGTGGGGATTAAATAAATAACAAATTCAAAGCCTTCGGGAGAGGGGCACAGCTCTGAAAGAGCCAGAGGGAGGGGGGAGGAGGTGAATCCCCCGGCCATAAAAAGGGGGAAATTGGATTTTTTGGGGGGCTGCGTCGGTAACAAATCCTGGGGATTTCTCTCTTTAAAAAAAGAAAATAAATGAATGTATTGGTCAGAAATCCGGACACCCCTCCCTCAAGAGACAAGGGGGGGGGGGAGGGAGATGGGGAAGAGAAGCGAGTCCTCCCAAGGAGGTTTTGGGTGGGACTGGGGGATGAGGACGGGGCAAGGAAAGTTGTGTTTGCCCACTGAGAAAGAGAGAAAGAGCGCCCAGGTTGTGACCTTCACGCCTTGATTTATTTATTTATTATTTTTTTTAATGCTTTGATTCCTGCCTGGTTGGGTCGTGCTTTATTTCCCTTTTTTTTTTAAAATTATTATTATTATTTTATTTTTTTTATTTTTAATTTTTATTTTTAAACCTCCAGCGCCCTTCAGAGAAAACCCATCCAACCCGTCCTTAAGAGAACTACCTGTGGATATTTATTTATTCTGCTGCTGCTTATTGAAGCCATCTATTGAGGAAGGGGAAGGGGAGGGGGGAACGTGCGTAGGTAAAAATTACTTTATTAACTCTCCATCTTTATTCAATATTCCCTCAGCCTTGGAATAAAGTTGTTGCATCAGTCTGAACTATAAATGTCAGAGCCCTGCATGAGGCTGAGGTGTTCGGGCAGGATGAAGTATCGCTGGAGAAAGGGAATTTATTGGATATATTTAAATCAATGTTTTGGGTTCCGGGAGACGTTTCTGTTCGCGTCTTTTGGGGGTTTTTTTTGGTGGTGGTTTTTGCGGTTGTTGCTGTTTTTTTCCTCCCCATCCCCCTTCACTCCCTCACCCCCAAACCTCCGAGGGGAGAACAAGGATTTCGCCTCCCGTGGGTCCATCCAGAGGCGTTTTTTCCCTGGAATTCCGGGGATTTACAACTTTCGGAAGGGGCGGGCGGGCTCTGCCGGGGCGCGGGGCCAGCAATTAGCGAAGCCCCGCGAATCACCCGCCAATAAACCCTCCCCCCCCCACACTCCTCCCCAAAAAAACCCCAATAAAGGGGGGGGAAAAAAAAACGCCTCGCCCCATGTCCCGGTGCCCAAAGAGACGCGGGGGGGGCTGAGCCCCCCCAAAAAACCCTCCCCGTCGCCTATATGTACCCTGTAGACTCGAATTTGTGTGAGCGTTGCCCAGTCACAAATTCGTCTCTAGGGGAATATATGGGCGATGCCAGAGCCTTGGAAAGTTCTGCTTTCCTTTAATTGCCAGCGCTGCCCTAATTAAACCCTCCGACCCCGCTGATGTCATTGGCTTCAAGGTGCTGGATTTCCACCGCGGCGTTCGCGCTTTGCCAGGGCTTGTTAATAATAATTAAAATAAAAAAAGAGAGGAGAGAGGAAAGAGAGAGAGAGAGGCGAGGAGCAGAAAGCTCCGCGGTGATCGTGGAGGGTGTGTGGGGGTGTGAGCGCGCGTGGGGGGGGGTGATAATAATCAAAATAAAATCCCATTATTACTTTTCGTCTCCAGAAGAAACAGCAGCCACCGCAAACACAACTCTGAGCCAAGAGCACAAAGAGCCCCGACCATTTCGCAGTGACTGATTTATGGCGTTTTACAACCCCATAAAAAGCTGTAACAACCAGCCAAAAGCCTTCGACACCGCTGGCACATTTAGTCTAATAAATAAAACATAAACAGTTAACTTTATGTGTCACTTTTATTGTTATCAAGTAAAATATGGCAATGCCCTGCGAGCTATGATTTTCAGCTATAATTGTTATCAAGCACGAGGAGGGAATACCCCCAACCGCCCTGCTCTGCCCCGCTCTTCGGGCAGAGGTGGAGAGGAGAAAGAATCATTAAAAAAAAACCAAACCCAAACCCGACAACCTCTTTAATCGAGGGGGTTTCGAACTCTCCCCCAAAAACCCGCCGACACCCGTTTGCGGCGCGGGGGGGGAAGGTGGGAGCCATTTTTAACGCGTCCCTCCGGTTTTGCCCCCCAAAAATCCCACGTGGCTCCGCGTCCGTGGAGCGGAGGGAAGGGCAGGGCTTTAAAGCCGGGCCCGGGGGCGAGGGAGGGCCCCGGGGCTGCCGCTCGGGGGGTTGTGTCCCCCCCCCCCCCCCTCCCTGGGGGCCGAGGGAAGGGGGGGGGGTTTCTCCCACCCCCCCTCCCAAAAAAAAAATCCCCCCCCGCACACCCCAAAGGCCGCGCTGGGGAGGTTTGGGGGGCAAAAAGGGGGGTCCCCCCCCGCTGTCTGGGGGGTGGGGGGCAGTGCCACCCTCGCCCTCGTGACGCTGATTGTCCCCCCCTCCCCTCCCCCACGGCTGGGATTTTGGGCGGGGGCAGAAAAAGGCTCTTCCTTCAGGTAACTGCCCACCCCCCCCCAAAAAAAGGTGGGGACGGGGTTTAACCCTCCCCCCTCCGGGCTGGGGGGGCTGGGCTGCGGGAAAGGGGGGGGATGAACCCCCTGAGGGGGGGTCCCCAACCTGCCCCCGCCCCCTCCCCAGCCTTGAGGGGCGGGGAAGGGGAAATGGGGGGGTTGATTTGGGGAGGGGGGGGGTTGAGGGGTCAGTGGGGCCGGACACCCCCACCCCAAGGCCGGGGGGGGGCTCGTTCTCCCCAGCTCGGCTGGCGAGGGGAGGGGTTCCTGCTGCCCCCCGACCCCCCAACCCCCCCGCTGCCCCTCCCCCTCCGCCCTCCCCCTCCCCCCACCCCAGAGGGGGGGGTCCCCCATTGTGTGCGTGCCTGTCCCCCCCCCCTCTTTCCAGCAGCCCCCCGGGGGGGCGATTCCCCCCCACCACCCCCCACCCACCCCCTCCTCTCTCCGGGAGCGCGCCTTCCCCGCGCCCCCGCGCCCACATTTCTCTCTCCCCATCCCCCCCCCATGCCCCCCCCCGCAATTTGGGTACATTTTGCAGAGCTTTTGGTTCCTTATCCGGGGACTGGGCTGGCCCGTGTGATTGGCCGCGGATGTCACATGGTGAAAGTAACTTTACGGGGTCGCAGCTAGTAGGAGGGCTTTATGGAGCAGAAAAACGACAAAGCGAGAAAAATTATTTTCCACTCCAGAAATTAATGATCATGAGCTCTTATTTGATGGACTCTAACTACATCGATCCGAAATTTCCTCCATGCGAGGAATATTCGCAAAATAATTACATCCCAGACCACAGTCCGGAATATTATAGCCGGACCAGGGAGTCCAGCTACCAGCATCACCACCCGGAGCTGTACCCCGTGCCACGACCCTCCTTCCCCGACCGCCCGTTCAGCTGCGGGGGGCTCCCGGCTCCCGGCAACCCGGCCGCGCTCCAAAGGGGACACGGGCAAACTCCAGGAGGCCAACACCTCTCAGAGAAAGCACAGCAGCTCTGCGAGCAGGCTGCTCTATCCACCTCCTCCACCACTCCTTCCCCAGCCCCTCCAGCCTGCAACCAGCCAAACCCCGACCATCCCACCAGCACAGCTTCCAAACAGCCCATAGTCTATCCCTGGATGAAAAAAATCCACGTCAGTACTGGTATGCAACTTTTATTTTCCTCTCCTGTCTCTCCGCTCTCTTATTTTCACACCATGCTCGCTCCCCTCTCGCCTCTCGCTCCCTCTCTCTCTCTCGCTCTCTCTCTCTCTCTTTTTTTTTATTTCCTTCCCTTCCATGAGAGCCTTTGGGTTAGCACAATTGAACTGGATTTACGACTCCGAATGGGTAATTACACCCACCATAAATTTTATAGCCGAGCTACTGTGGGCAGCCGTAGCCATGTGGCTCGGGCTGTTATGTATGTGTGAAACTCCGAAAGCTTTGTGAGGGGTGCATAAATAATTCAGTCTTTTGAGCCAGGGAAACCCCTTCCTATTAGAATAGAAACTCTTGAGCTGCCCAAAGTTCTTTATTACCTATTTAGCCTATTACTTTTTTTTTTTTTTTTTTTTCTTCTCCCCCGGCTCCTCCAGTCGCCTCTCCCGACCCTCTCTCCATCCACGCTGATTTTCCTTGTGTGTTTTTTCTTTCTTTTTTTTTTTTTTAAATTTTATTTTTGGTGCCTTTGATTTTTTTGGTTCGTTTGTCTTTTTTTTTTTTTTTTTTCTCCTTTCCTTTCCTTTTTTTTTTTTTTAAATTTGATTTTTTTTGGATTTTTTTTTGTTCCGTTCCGTTCCGTTCTTTTTTTTTTTTTTTTTTTTTTTTTGTTTTTCCTTCCCCTCCTTTCCAGTGAATCCCAATTACAATGGAGGCGAACCCAAGCGATCCCGGACAGCCTACACCAGGCAGCAGGTTTTGGAGCTGGAGAAGGAGTTTCACTATAACAGGTACCTGACCCGGCGGCGCCGCATCGAGATCGCGCACTCGCTTTGCCTCTCGGAGCGACAGATCAAAATCTGGTTTCAGAACAGGAGGATGAAATGGAAAAAAGACCACAGGCTGCCCAACACCAAGGTGCGGGCAGCGGCCGCCGTGCCCAGCGCGCCCACCGCCCCCGCGGCCCCGGCCAGCTCGGCCGCGGGCGAGGAGCTGCCCCCGGTGACCACCCCGGCCCCGCGCTCCGAGGATATCACCAGGTTATAAAACCCCCCCGGCCCCGCGCTCCAGGGACTCGGCTTTATTTATAGAATCTAATATATATAGATATATATATATTTTGGTTCTTTGCCCCCCCTTCCCCCCCCTTCCCCTCCCTTCTTCCTCCCTCTCGTAGCTTGTTTTTTTTTTTAATTCTAATAATTATTATTATTATTATTATTTTTCCTCCTCCCCCCGTGAGTATATATTAAAAAAAAAACCAAAAACAAAACCAAGCGACGGCCCTTTAGATGCATGTCAGATAGCATGAGGCCAGGTGTCTGCACCTGCAGGGTGGGTTTTTTTTCTTTTTAACGCCCTTTCAGGGGGTTTATTTATTTTTAAAAGCCGGAGGTGGGGAGGGGGGGATGGGGAGGGAGGGCAGGGCGGGGGGGGGGAGGAAGAGGGAGATGTTCTCTCGGGCGAATTTCGTGGAGAAACGCTGCTAATCTTGACGGCAGAAAACGAGCAAATAACGACAATAAAATAACAAAAAAAAGGCGAATATAGGGGTTTTTTTTCCCCCCTCTCCGCGTTGCAAACGCACGACGAGTGTGGGAGCCCCGAAGTTCTTTTGTAGCGGCGTGGAGAGGGGGGAAAACAAACCTTAAAAATCAGGATTGGGGGGGGAGGAAGACAAACAAAAAGCAGCTACGAAAGGGCACACGGGGGGTGGACGAGTCTGTGCCGAGGAACCGAGAAGGGAAAGGGGAGCGAGAGAGAGACAGAGAGACCTATTTAAAAATTAAATAAGAAAAAAAAGGCGGCAGAAGGTTTCCAAAAGTCCGTAGTTTAGGGTTTTTTGTCGTGGTTATTTGTGTTCTTGGACTGATTTTTTCCCCCCCATGCTCTCGTTGTAAACTTGCAATAAAGAGTTTTAGTGTGTCTGTGACGGTCCCAGTGTTCAATAAACCGGTCAGTGTGAATTAGTTTTACTTTTACGTCTGGTGCCTTATTTTATCCTCCCTCCCCCCCCCCCCCCCCCTCCACCCCTTCTCTCCCTCCCAGCCCGCCCAAAATTAATAGTAATAATAATAATAATAATAATGATAATACTAATAATCAGGGTAAGAAAACGCTGGGACAATGTGCAGCGGGAACCATGTGCGCCAGCTGCTGCTTAAGTTCAGTTTAAGCCAAGCTTAAGGAGAACTCCCAACTCCACATTTTTGTGACATCACAAAAACCTCGGACCCTCCCAACCTGTAAATACGGGGCTAAAAAAAAAAACAACCCCAAACAAACCCAAATAAAAGGGGAAATCGGGGCTTTCAGGCCGGAGCAGCTTCCAGTCGTGCCTCTTTTTTTTTATTATTATTATTATTATTATTTTCTTTTCCGCCCTCGCGGGAAATTGCCCGGGTTTGGCTCCTCTCCCCGCTCGGAACGTTTTGGCCTCGTGGTGTTTTTTAGCGGCGTTATTATCGAGGATAATTAGTAAGGAGAATAATGATGATGACGGCTGTGATTTTTTGCCCTCGCTGTCGCGGCCGCGAGCCCCGGATTGAATTTTGCCAGGCGATGAAAAGGCTGTTAAATAATAATAATAATAATAATAATACTAACAATAATACTGCTAATAACAATAACAATAATGGGAATAATAAGGGCGGCAATCGCGCTAATAACTGTAATTTATCGCTCCCGGCCTTTGGAGGCAGCAAATTGGCAGCAGGGGGGGGAGATTTGGGGGGGGGGAATCTGCGTTCTCCCCCTTTCCCCCCCAAAATTTGGGGTCTGGGCTTCCCTGGGCGGGCGGGGAAGGGGGAGCGCGATGAGGGGACGAGGCTGAGCCCGGCTTTGCTTTTTATTCTCAATTTTAGGCCTGGCTTTGGGCGAGTTTGGGGCTGGAACCAGCGGCGGGAGAGGGGAGGCCTCGCTGGGAGTGCCCCCCCTTTTCCCAGCCCGGGGTTCCCGGAGGGGGGGAGGCTCCGCCGGCGCCTCGATTTGGGGTTTATCCTCTTTATTTATGTTTTTTTTCCTCTCCCTCCGGCGTCGATTTAAAGCTGCCATTAAACAAATCGCGGCCTCTCCCCCCTTTGTGAGAGCCGGGGCCGCGTTCGTGGCGCGGGGAGCGGGTTCTCCTTTATCCCGGGGGGAGTTCGGGGATTCAGCTCATCAGCTTTTTGTTTATTATTATGATTTTTACTCCCCCCCCCCTCCCTCCTTTCGCGTCCCGCTTTGGTGATACTCGTACAAAGACGAGGCTGGAGGGATCAAACGGAACCGGAGGACGCGTTTCCCTTCCTCCCGGTCAAACATTTCCTGCCCGGAGCGGGGGAAAGATGTCGGGAGCCAGCTGGGGGGATTTGGGGCTTTTTTCCGAGCCCTCGGACAGCTGAATTGGGGAAGGCAGAGAAAAACCCTGCCCTAAAAAACAGGAAAAAAAATTAAATAGATAATATAAATACGAGCAGTAAACGAGGGGGAGGGGGCGGGGGGGGGGTAGGGGCTTTAAAATCCTCTTTTATGGGGAAGAAATCCAAGGAAAAAGGGAGGAAAAAAGGGGGGGAAAGGCGCCAGGGAGGGGAGAAATTCAGGTTTAACGTGGGGGAAAAAAGCAGGAAAATGGGGGAAAAAAGCAGGAAAGAGGGGGGGAAAAAGCAGGAAAGAGGGGAAAAAAGCAGGAAAGTGGGGAAAAAAAGCAGGAAAGAGGGGAAAAAAGCAGGAAAGCGGGGAAAAAAGCAGGAAAGGGCAGCCCCGGGTGCTGGGAGGGGGGTGAGGAAGGGCAGGCCCCCCAAAATGTCCTCGGGGCTGGGCCGGAGCCAGGAGGAGGAGGAGGAGGAGGAGGGTGGGGAGGAAGGAGCAGCGCCCCAGGTTGGGTTTCTCCCTGTGTTTTTTGGGGGGATTTTGGGGTTCGGAGTAGTGGGATAGGGGTTTTTGGTTGTTGGGGGGTTGTGTCTCCCTTTTTTCCCCTCCTAAGCCGGGGGGAGGTGGAATTGGGGTGCTGGGGGGGGGGAGGACCCTCATCTTCCTCAGGCCTGGCCGGGATTCCAGGGGGGAATTCGGGGGGAGAGGGGAAATGTGGGAGAGAGGCGGGGAAGGGGGAAATGGGGAGGGGAAAAAAGGGGGGAATGAAAGGGAGAGAAAAGGTAAAATAAAGGGAGAAAAGGGAAATAAAGGTGGGAAATGGGGGGGAGGGAAATAAGGGGAGAAAGGGGAAATAAGGGGGGGAAGAGGGAAGCAAAAGGGGAAGGGAAATAAGGGGGGAATAAAGGAGGGAGGGGAATAAAGGGGGAGAGAAAAAAGGGGGGAATAAAGGGGGAGAGAAATAAGGGGGGAATAAAGGGGGAAGGGGAATTGGGGGGAGAGAAATAAGGGGGAAATGGGGGAAATACGGGGGAAAGGGAAATCAAGGGGCAAGAGAAATAAGGGGGAGATGGAGAAATAAAGGGGGAGAGGGAAATAAAGGAGGAAGGGAAATTGGCGGGAGAGAAATAAGGGGGGAAATGGGGAAATATGGAAAGAAAGGGGCAAAGGGAAATTGGGGGAGAGAAATAAGGGGGGAATAGAGAAATAAAGGGGGAAAGGGAAATAAAGGAGGAAGGGAGTTAAGGGGGAATAGGGAGATAAAGGGGGAAGGGAAATTGGGGGAGAGAAATAAGGGGGGAATAGGGAAATAAAGAGGGGAGGGAAATAAGGGGGGAATAGGGGAATAAAGGGGGAAGGGAAATTGGGGGGGAGAGAAATAAGGTGGAAAATAGAGAAATAAAGGGAGAAAGGGAAATATAGAGGGGAAAAAAAAAATAAAAAATGAAAGAAGGGGCGGGAAAAAGGAAAAAAAAAAAGGAGAAATCAAAAAATTAAAATAACAAACCAAAGATAAACCGGGAGAGGGGAGGGAAAGGGGAGGAAAAAACGTCTGTCCCTGCTGCAAAGCAGCCCCAAAGCCGGTCCCTTCTTTTTTTTTTTTTTTTTTTTTTTTAGCCTCTTGACGCCTCCACGTAGAGAGGCTGAAAGAAAAGTTTATTGAAGTTCGGGTAAACGGCGAAAGCGGGTTCACGGAAAGGGCAACTTTTCTGTGGCAGCGGCTCCGTTGGAGGCAGCGGAGTGACCCCGAGCCCTCCTGACCCGCGGGCTCGGCCGGGGATGTCCCCGCGCTGGCCGCGGACACCCGGCCCGAGCCTTTGTGGGTTTTTGGCGGAGCGCGGGGGGTGTCCTGGGAGAAGGGGGGGGAGGGCGAAGGGAGGGGAGCCGGGGCAGATGCGATGCGTGTGCTGGTATTGTCCGCCCGGCCAAAAATAACCCCCCCGGAGGAAAAAAAAAAGAAAATAAAGGGGAGAGGAGAAGGGTGAAGTGGCGGCCAAACTTCTCCTCTTCCCCCTTCTTTTCCTCTCAGAGATGCCTCGACCTCGCGGCCGGTCCGGGAGTGGGTCCCCCCCCCCCCTGGCACGTGAGTAATTCCCACGGCAGGATTATAAAAAAAAATAATAAATTAATTAAAAATTTAGAGGCCGGGCGTAACGCTTTTTATTTAAAAAAATACGATTTTTTTAAAAAAAAGGGTTAATACTTGAAAATAAAATAATAATAATCATAATGATAATGATAATAATGATGATCCTACCACTAATAATAATAAAAGAGGTTAAAGCAGAGCCAAAAAAAATAAAAAAGGAGCCCCTGAAAGTTTCTGGGAGGGGAAAATCAGGATGCAAATGGGAGCGGGGGGTGGCGGGGAGGGGGCAGCGATGTTAAAAATAACCCCGGGTGTGTCCGGCGGGGACAGACGGACGGACAGACCCCGGGGCAGCTCCGGGGGTGGACGGAGGCAGGAAATGCTGCCCCGGAGGTTCCTCAGCCCCGGTGGCTCCGCGTCCCAGCCCGGCCCTGGCACCCCCAGAGGTGCCCCCCCCATTGTTCAGGGCTCGGATAATTCGCTTTACTCTGATTATTGGGCTATAAAACTCCCTCAACAACGTGTTTCTGGAGGCTCGAATTAACATCTGAGGCCGGGGCTGCTTTTTTATCTCCTCTTTTATGTCCTTCGAGTCCAATTTGTTTTGAAGTTCCCCCTGATAAGTTTTTTTTTTTTTTTCCTGCCGGTTCCTTTTCGCAGCTTGGGCTCGATTTGATGTGATTCCGCCTTTCTTTCTTTCTCCCCCTCTTCTCTTTAAGTACCTTCGCCGAGGACTCGGGGGGTTCAGGGGGCGGCAGAGTCGTTTCGCGGAGGGTTTAAACGCCAATAAAAAAGGGAAAGAAAGGAAAATAAACCCACCCAACCAACCCAGCATAGAACCGCCAGGAAAGTCTTTGTATCCGGAGGCTCCGAGGAACGGCAGCTCCTCTTAAATTTCCATCAGCAGGCTGCGAAAATGAGCTTCCTGTATTGCCTGTTAGGAAGGAAAACACACACACACACAAAAAAAAAGGGGAAATAACAGCTCCGGAGACGCTTTGGGGAGATAACAGCGGCCTCGGCTCGATGAGAACTTTTTTATGGCGTTTTTTACGCGCTGGAAATGCGTTTGCCTCCCCCCCTTCCCCATCCCCATCCCCTTTTTTTTGGCGCTGTCGCGGTTTTTGTCGCCCCAGGGCTCTCCTGTTGAGCTCGGGGGGTTCCGGCTCCTTCCCCCCATTTCCTCGCGGGTTCGGAGCGTTCCCCTCTCCGCTGTTAATTGGAATTAAAAGCCAAACCACGCGCCCGGGGTTAAACGAGTGAGTTACGGGCTCGCCCCGGCCCTGACAGCACCTCCGCGGCGCAACTTTTATTTATTGTCCTCTCCTATATCATTATCCAGAGTTTTATGCACTTCCTAATCCGTCGCCGTGATTAATTTGGATGGGCAAGGTACCAAGCTAAACATTTTGGGGATTTATTATTATTATTATTATTTATTTAATTTTTTATTTTATTTTTTTTTAAGGGGAAAGACTCGGGTTTCCTTTAACAAGCTGGTGGCGATTTTTTTTTAAATATCGCCTTTTATTTCTGTTTTTTTCTCTCCTGGTTTGTTTGGGTGTTTCTTCGGCGCGTCCGGGTTCTCGTTTTTGTTTGGAGGGAGGGGGGAAAAGGCGTCTCGGGGGTGTTTTGGGGCGGATTTTCCCTCTTTCCTGGAAACCAGGCGCGCCCGGGACGCGCTCCAGGCCGGCGGAGCGAGCGAAAAATAAATAATGGGCCAAGAAATAAATCATCCCTTCTCCGCGGAGGGAATTAAACCCCGCTTTGGAAACGATGAACTTTTCTCCCTCCCGTGTCTTAACTGAGGGTTTTCCTCGCTCTCTAATCCAACAAACGCGTCGCCAAAATTCCCACCCCGTGTCGTGGATAAACTGGGATCCAGCGGAGGGAGAGGGGGGACACCCCCCTGCCCCCCTCCCCGCCTCCCAAAAGGGACATTTCATCGTTATCTCCCGAAGAAAAGTTGGATTTTCCGCTTTTTTCTGGCTTTTCCCCCCCTTTATTCCCCAGGATTTTCCTGCCCCGGTGACACCTTTTAATGCCTCGTTTTTCCTCCCCCTCCTCACCCCGCTCGGGGAAAAACCATCACCCCGCAGGGCCGGGAAGTTTTATTTCTCCCGTCGGGGATGTCGGGGGCTTTGGGGGGAAAGGATTTCACCCAACTTGGGCCGCTTTTATGGGTTTTTTTTATCTCCTTTATCCCTCCCGGCCGGGTTGCTCTGGCAGCTGCCACTCAACCCCAGCCCTGCCAGGCTCGGGGGGCTCCTTCCCCGTCTGATTCTGGGGGGAATTAAGGGCAAAAAAGGGGCAAAGCCCCCTTTTTCTTGGCAGAACCCCTCGATTTTTGGGGGGAGGAGGAACAACAAAACAACCCCGGGAGGGTTATTTTGGAGCGGCCCCTCCAAAGCCCCCCCAAGCCCGGCCCTGAGCCCACAAAATACCGATTTTTAGCCCCGAAAAGGCTCCTGGAAAGTGGGGAACGAGAGGTAATTTATGGCCGGGACACCCCCTCAAGTCTTTCTCCCCTCACCCAGAAGCTGCTGCCACTTCCCCTTCACCCCCCAGCCCCGGCCCTCTCTTCATTTACTCCCAATTAATTCCCTGATTGGGCAATGGGAAGCTTGAACAAGCCGGAAGGGCGAGTCGGGAATTCGTGGGGATTCTTCTATTTATTATTATTATTATTATTATTATTATTATTATTATTATTATTATTATTATTATTATTATTATTATTATTGAATAAACCTGCGGATTAAAGCCTCCCAATCCCCTCCCCGGGTATAAAACCGCGGGCAGAAGAGGTGGATTTCTCCAAAAAAACACATTTATTCCTTCCCCGAGCGGGGGTTTTTAACCCCAAATCGGGTTTCTACGGGGGCGTTTTTACCCCTGGAGCCGCTCCGGGCGCAGAGAGACCCCGCGAGCTGCGTTTTTTAATGATCATTCGTAATTACGGCCCGTTTTTGTGGGGACAATTAAGAGGCAGAGCCCCGCAGCCGGAGGGATAAAGGCAGGGACAGCCCCGCGTGCACCCCCCAAACCCGCAGGATTGACCCCCACACCTTTATATTTATTATTATTATATTTAAACACCTCCCGGCTGCTTCACCCTCGCTTAAAACCCCACCAAACCCCCGCGTTTAGACACCCCCCCTGCGCTTTTATTCCTATTTTACTCTTATTTTTATTCCTATTTTACTCTTATTTTTATTCCTGTTTTCTCCTTCTTTTATTGCTGTTTTATTCCCGGTTCATCCTGATTTTATCCCCCATTTAATCCCTATTTCATCCCCCTTTTATTTCCTCTTATATTCCTGGTTTATCCCCGTCGAATTCTCGGTTTCCTCCCTCGTTATCCCTGTTTTTTCTCCCTATTTCTCCCCGTCCCCGCGCAGGAGGAGATAAAAAACCCAGATAAAAAAACCTCCCCGACCCTCTAAAACCCCTCAAATTCCCTGAAATCCTCCCAGTCCCATCCCGGGTTCCTTGGAAGTGCCTCTAAATATTTGCAGAAGGGCCCGGGAAGTGTTTATGTCCAGGTTGGCTCCGGGTCGTGACCCCGGCCCGGACAGGGGGACAAAAGGCACTTTTTTGGGGGGGAAAAAAGGGGCTCTGGGTGGTCTCAACCTCCGGGAGCTGCCGGGGTGACCCCAAAAAAAAGGTGCAGGAAGGGGGGGTGGGCTTCGGGTTTTTTCTGAGGCTGTAAAATGATTTTTAATGGCTTTTTAATTCCATTTTTGACTCCTGCTCTGCCGTAAGGGGGGGTGGAATCAGCCCCGACCCGCTCCCGGGAGGCTGAAAAAATTCCAAACCCCCTGGATTTCGCCCCAAAAAGACTCATTTCGGAGGAGGAAAAGGGCTGGGAGGGGGGGGTGTGATAAACCCCCTCCCCCCCCCGCGATTAAAAATCCTCCCCCCCTTTTCCTTTTTTAACTTTATTTTCCACCTCGATGTTTTTTTGCAAATTTATCTTGGGGAGGCGACGGTTTGAGGTGGGAAAAGGTTTATTTTAATCCTGGATTGGGGTCTGGATTCGGAATAATAATAATATTAAATAAATAAATAAATAAATAAATAAATAAATAATAATAATAATAATAATAATAACTACTATTATTTTAATGCCTGGGAAGAAGGGGGGGAGACGCGGCCCACATTTTCCCGGTTTGGGGTTAAAATAAAAACCGTCCCAGCCCTTCAGGAGCATCTTTAAGTATTAGAAATATTTATTAGCACCGATCCGCGGGGCATTTCCCGCTAATGGGCCCCACTAATTGCGCGGGGACTTAATTAGAGGCGCGTTTTTGGCACCCGTGCAGCTCTAAAGACACTTTTGGGGCCGTGCCCGGGGCGGGGATGTCGCGATAGGCGCCGATATATAGATATATATATCTCCAGAAAGAAACTTTTCTCCTCCCGGATCCAAGTGGGGGAGGGAGAGGGGAGGGAAATATTCGGGAAGTACAGGGGCAAAAATAAAATAATCCAGGGGTTTATCACTTTTTCCACCCCAAAAAAAAGCCCCTCCCGGCCTTAAAAACGAGCCCGAGAGGTCGGAAATGGGGAAAGAAACGCGGGAGGGGAAGGAGGAGAAGGGGAATTGTGGAGCGGGAGGGAGGGAGGGAGGGAGGGAAGGGGGTTTTCCCAATCCCTCTGCAAATTTCGGGATCAGGATGATCAAGGGGGGGGCGGGAAAGGCCGTAAAAGACCCCCCCCCATATATTTTTTAGGGGTTTGGGTTTTTGGGGCGCTGTGATCCCCATAACTCCCGGGGGAAAGGGGGGGGTTCCTCCTGCTCTGGGGAGATGGAGCGGGAACATCCCCCCAAAAACGGGGGGGGGAGAGGGAGGGCAAAAAGGGGGGGCAGAGGGAGACGGGGGAGGAGTCCAGGGTGGAGCTGGGCTGGCCAGATGTGGGGGGACACCCAGGTGTGGGGGGGGACACCCAGGTGTGGGGGGGGACACCCAGATGTGGGGGGACACCCAGATGTGTGTGGGGACACCCAGGTGTGGGGGGGGGACACCCAGATGTGGGGGGACACCCAGATGTGTTGGGTGATGCCCAGGTGTGGGGTGACGCCCAGGTGTGGGGTGACACCCAGTTGTGGGGGGACACCCAGATTTGGGGTCCTGACAAGGGGGTGCACCCAAATGTGGGGGCTGCCATGGGATGATGCCCAGATGTGGGGGACACCCAGGTGTGGGGGGACACCCAGATGTGTGTGGGGACACCCAGGTGTTGGGGGGCACTCAGGTGTGGGGTCCTGACAAGGGCGTGCATCCAGATGTGTGGGGGGCTGCCATGGGAGGGGGCCCAGGTGTGGGGTGACACCCAGGTGTGTGTGGGGTGATGCCCAGATGTGTGGGGTGATGCCCAGATGTGTGTGTGGGTCACCCTGAGACGCTCCCGGGGGGCCACCATGGCAGGGGGGTGTCCAGCTGTGGGGTGTCCCTGTAGGATGCACTCCAGATGTGTGGGGTGCCCCTGTAGGATGCACTCCAGATGTGTGGGGTGTCCCTGTGGGATGCTGTCCGGGTGTTGGGGGTCACCTCGGGGTACTGCCCAGATGTGGGGTGTCACTTCAGGATGCACTCCAGATGTGGGGTGCCACTGTGGGATGTTGTCCAGATGTGGAGGTGCCACTGTAGGACGCTGTGCAGTTGTTGGGGGTCACCTCAGGGTCCTGCCCAGATGTGAGTGTGCTACTCTGTGATGCACTCCAGATGTGGGGTGTCACTGCAGGACACTGTCCAGGTGTTGGGGGGTCACCTCAGGGTGCTGCCCAGATGTGGGGTGTCACTGTGGGATGTTGTCCAGATGTGGGGTGTCACTGTAGGATGCACTCCAGATGTGGGGGTGCCACCTTGGCTGCTGTCCAGATGTGAGGTGACACTAAGGACGCTGTCCAAGTGTTGGGAGTCAGTTTAGGGCGCTGCCCAGATGTGGGGCGTCACCACAGGGTGCACTCCAGATGTGGGGGTGCCACTGTAGGGTGCTCTCCAGATGTGTGGTGCCACTCTGGGGCGCTGCCCAGATGTTGGGGGTCACCTCCAGCCGCTGCCCAGATGTTGGGGGTCACCTCCAACCGCTGCCCCGCCCCGGGGGTGCCCCTCGGGTGCCCCGTTTGGCTCTGGGGTGTCCCCTCCCCGGGTGTCCCCTCCCCGTGCAGCCCCCCCCGGAGCTGCCGGGCCATGTCCTGCCCTCCTTTTCCCGCCGGAAACCCGGGAATTCCTTGGAATTCCTTGGAAAGGCCCCTC
Source organism: Manacus candei (assembly GCF_025592945.1). Lineage (NCBI taxonomy): Eukaryota > Metazoa > Chordata > Aves > Passeriformes > Pipridae > Manacus > Manacus candei. The sequence continues at coordinate 61,309 of NW_026138292.1, forward strand.
CCGGCGCCGAGCTGGAAAATCCCCCCCACCTTCCGGCCCCGGCAGATGTTCCAGAGCCCGCTGCTCTCCCCCTTTCCCCCCTTCCCTCCCCCTCAGGCCCTTCTCCCCTCCCCAATCCCGAATTTTCCCGCTCTAAATCCCTCCGGATTCGGCGCTGAAGGGGGGAAAAAACTCCCCAGGGAGGTGCTGGATGGGGGAAAACTCCCGGGAGGGGCAGGAAGGGCGGGAATTCCCAGCAACAGACACCTCCAGACCCTCTTTTCTTCTTGGAAACACCTCCCCGGGGGGGATAATCCCGCCAGGAATCCCCCGGGCTGGAATCCCTTGTTCCCTGGAAAAGCTCCCCCCCCAGAAAATGGGGAAAAAAAAAGAAGAGATTTTTGCTCCGGGTTGGAAAATCCCTGGAAATCCCTCGAGGGGGGAAAAAAATGTTACCAAAGTCTGGATTTTGTCCTTTTTTGGGGGGGGGGAGCCCCCGGGAAGTTCTGGCTGGGCCTGGGGAGGTTTGAGGGGGGGGAGGTTTGGAGGAGGTTTGCGGGAGGTTTGAGGAGATTTGGGAAATTTGGCGAGTTTTGGGGGGATTTGGAAGGTTTGGGGGAGGTTTCTGAGCAGGTTGGGGGGAGGTTTGAGGGAATTTGAGGCCTTTGGGGGAGGTTTGGGTTTGAGGAGTATTTGGGGGAGGTTTGGGTTTGAGGAGGTTTTGGAGGAGATCAGGGAGGTCTGAGGAGGATTTTTAGGAACTTTGGGATGGGCTGGGGAGGTTTGAGGAGGTTTTTCAGGAGGTCTTGGCAGGTTTGAGGGTGTTCAGGGGAGATTTGAGCAGTTTGGGGAGGTCTGGGGAGCCTTGAGGAGATTTTTTAGGAGATCTGGGGAGGTTTGAGGAGATTTTTTAGGAGATCTGGGGAGGTTTGAGGAGATTTTTTAGGAGATCTGGGGAGGTTTGAGATTTTTTAGGAGATCTGGGGAGGTTTGAGGGTGTTTAGGGGAGGTTTAGAGACTTTTTTTGGAGGTCTGGGGAGGTTTGAGGAGGTCTGGGGAGATCTGAAGAGGTTTTTTAGGAGGCCTGGGGAGGTTTGAGGAGGTTTTTTGGAGGTCTGGGAGGATTGAGGAGGTTTTTTCAGAGGTTTGAGGAGGTTTTTTGGAAGTCTGGTGAGGTTTGAGGAGGTTTTTTTTGAGGTCTGGGAGGTCTGAGGAGGTTTTTTGTAGGTCTGGGGAGGTTTGAGGAGTTTCCTTCCGAGGTTTGAGGAGGTTTTTCAGGGCTCTGGGGAGGTTTGAGGAGTTTCCCCAAGAGGTTTGAGGAGGTTTTTTCGGAGGTCTGGGAGGTTTGAGGAGGTTTTTTCAGAGGTTTGAGGAGGTTTTTTGGAAGTCTGGCGAGGTTTGAGGAGGTTTTTTGGAGGTCTGGGAGGTTTGAGGAGGTTTTTTGGAGATCTGGGGAGGTTTTTTGTAGGTCTGGGGAGGTTTGAGGGGTTTTTTTCGGAGGTTTGAGGAGGTTTCTTCGAAGGTTTGAGGAGGTTTTTTGGAAGTCTGGCGAGGTTTGAGGAGGTTTTTTGGAGGTCTGGGAGGTTTGAGGAGGTTTTTTTGGAGGTTCGAGGAGGTTTCTTCGAAGGTTTGAGGAGGTTTTTTGGAAGTCTGGCGAGGTTTGAGGAGATTTTTTGGAGATCTGGGGAGCTTTTTTGTAGGTCTGGGGAGGTTTGAGGAGTTTCCCCGAGAGGTTTGAGGAGGTTTTTTGGGGGTCTGGGAGGTTTGAGGAGTTTTTTTCGGAGGTCTGGGAGGTTTGAGGAGTTTCCCCGAGAGGTTTGAGGAGGTTTTTTCGGAGGTCTGGGAGGTTTGAGGAGGTTTTTCAGAGGTCTGGGAGGTTTGAGGAGGTTTTTTTGGAGGTTCGAGGAGGTTTTTCCTGCGGTCTGGGGGGGTTGGGGTCCCGGGCTGCTGCTCCCAGCCCGGGTAACCATGGCAATGAGGGGCTGGAGCATCCCGAGCTGCATCTCCTCGTTAGCGGGGCCCGCCGCGCTCCCTGCAAACGATATTTATCTTGATTAGCCCGAGCCTCTCACCTGCCACATCGCGCTGCTGCTGCCGCCGCACCGGAGCGCGTTTGGGCTCCGCTTTTATCCCTGGATGCAACTCCAGCGGGAAGAAAATTCCCTCCCGTCCCCTCCCCTGCACCCCGGGGTGCCCCCACACCGCCCCCGATCCCCTGGGAAGGGGCATTAATGAGCGGACGCTCTTAATTAAGGATTTAAATATTTTTCTTTTTTTTTTTCCGCTCGAAACGAAGGTGATCCGGGAGCCAAAACGGGCCGACAGTGGGAATATTCGGGAATATCAGGGGGACGGCGGGTTTGGGCGAAACGCCCGCGGTTTTCTGGGGGGGAAATAAAGCAGAAAAGGCAATTTCTTGGAAGGTTTCACTCCCGCGGAGACCCCGGACCGTCGCGACATCCAGCCCCGCCCCGCCCGTTCCCGCCGGGACTTGGGAATGGGAAGTTGGGTTTTTTTGGGGCCGCCTCGTCCCTCTGTCACCTGCTCTGGGGGGCGGGACGGGGGAGGAGCGAGGAGGGACAGGACCCGCCCTTCGCTTTAATTATCCCCCCTAATTGGGCCTGGGGGTGTCGGGGGGGGGGGTTGTGCAGAGCTGAGGGTCGGGTTTGGGGTGGGGAGGGGAGAGACCCCCTGGCTGGGGTCGGGGGGGGGAGGCAGAGAGCCCCTGGCTGGGGGTCGAGGTTTTGGGGTGGGATAGGTCAGAGAGCCCTGGCTGGGGTCGGGGGGGGGGGTGTGCAGAGATCCCCTGGCTGGGGGTCGGGATTTAGGGGGTAGGGGAGTGGGTGGAGCCCCCTTGGTTGGGGGTCGGGGTTTTGGGATGGGAGGGGTCAGAGCCCCCTGTCTGGGGGTGGGGATTTAGGGTGTAGGGGAATGGGCAGAGTCCCCCTGAGTGGGAGTCGGGGTTTTGGGTGTGGAGGGGCAGGGCCCCCCTGGTTGGGGGTCGGGGTTTTGGGGCAGGATGGATCAGAGCCCCCTTGGCTGGGGGACAATATTTTGGGGCGGGAGGGGGCAGGGCCCCCTTGGCTGGCGATCGGGATTTAGGGTGGAGGGGAGTGGGCAGTGCCCCCCTGGTTGGGGGTCGGGGTTTTGGGGCAGGATGGATCAGAGCCCCCTTGGCTGGGGAGCAATATTTTGGGGTGGGAGGGGGCAGAGCCCCCTTGGCTGGGGGTTGGGGTTTTGGGGTGGGAAGGGAAAGAGCCTCCCCGGCTGGGGGTCGAGCTTTAGGGTGTAGGAGAGTCGGCAGAGCCCCCCTCACTGGGGATCGGGATTTTGGGGTGGGAGGGGTCAAAGCCCCTTTGGCTGGAAGTTGGGGTTTTGGGGTGGGAGGGGTCAGAGACCCCCTGGCTGGGGGTGGGGATTTAGGGTGTAGGGGAGTGGGGAGTGCCCCCCTCGCTGGGGGGGATGTTTTGGGGTGGGAGGGGGCAGAACCCCCCTGGCTGGGGATCAGGGTCTGGGGGGTGGGAGGGGGTCGGGATTTAGGGTGTAGGGGAGGGGGCAGAGCCCCCCTGGCTGGGGGTCGGGGTTTTGGGGTGGGAAGGGTCAGGACTGTGTGGCTCAAAGTGTTGTAGAGCTGAGAGGGGACACGGGGGCTGTGTGACACCTGTGCACACCTGGGAACACGTGTGTGTGTTTGTACAGGTGTGACACCTTCACAGGTGTGTTTGTACAGGTGTGACACCTTCACAGGTGTGTTTGTACAGGTGTGACACCCTCACAGGGGTGTTTGTACAGGTGTGACACCTTCACAGGTGTGTTTGTACAGGTGTGACACCTTCACACAGGTGTGTTTGTACAGGTGTGACACCTTCAGGGTGTGTTTGTACAGGTGTGACACCCTCACAGGTGTGTTTGTACAGGTGTGACACCTTCACACAGGTGTGTTTGTACAGGTGTGACACCTTCACAGGTGTGTTTGTACAGGTGTGACACCTTCACATGGGTGTTTGCACAGGTGTGACACCTTCAGGGTGTGTTTGTACAGGTGTGACACCTTCACACAGGTGTGTTTGTACAGGTGTGACATCTTCACAGGTGTGTTTGTACAGGTGTGACACCTTCAGGGTGTGTTTGTACAGGTGTGACACCTTCACACAGGGTGTGTTTGTACAGGTGTGACACCTTCACACAGGGTGTGTTTGTACAGGTGTGACACCTTCACACAGGTGTGTTTGTACAGGTGTGACACCTTCAGGGTGTGTTTGTACAGGTGTGACACCTTCACAGGGGTGTTTGTACAGGTGTGACACCCTCACAGGTGTGTTTGCACAGGTGTGACACCTTCACAGGTGTGTTTGTACAGGTGTGACACCTTCACAGGGGTGTTTATATGGATAAATAAATGAAATATATGGAATTTCTATGACTAAAATTTAAGAATAATCAGATAGAACCATTGCAGGTGTTAATAATGAAATTATCAGGGATTAACAGATAATAATAATAATAATAATAATAATAATAATAATAATAATAATAATAATAATATAATAGTAGCAGTAATCACAACAGGATGAATGCTATCAATAATCATAATCAATAATATTAATAGCTAATAATAATACCGATATTAGTGGCCATAATCACGATAGGATGAATATTATCAATAATCATAATCAATAATATTAATAGCTAATAATAATACCGATATTAGCGGCAGTATGATGAATATTATCAAGAATCGTGGTCAATAATAATAATAAATAACATCGGAGTTAAAAATAATAATATAATGGAATTCAAATGAGAGTGAGAAGGAATGAAAAGGACGAGATGTGGACAGAGCTGAAATAAAAGGGAATAAAAAATAACGTTATTGGAATAAAGAAGAAATAATAAAATAATGAAAGAGGTGCATAATAAATATATAAGTAGTAACGTAGAAAATAAATAATAACAGGTGCAATAATAATATAATGAAACAATATAACAAATAGTAAATTAATAAATCAGTGTATAATCATTAAATACCGTTTGTGTGTGTTATGGTTAATATAAAAATAGAATATAAGGGAGTATAAATAAATGTAGTTATATTAGTATTGATTATGTTTATATATTATTTATATTAGATATGAATATAATCCATGAATATAAATATATAAAATGATATATTAGATATGAATGCAATATATAAATATAAATGTGGAAAACAATATATTAGATATGAATGTAATATATGGATATAAATATATAAAATAATATAAAATAATAAAATAATACTTATAATGAAATAATACATATAATAAAGTAATAAATATAATAAAGTAATAAATAAAATAAAATAATAAATAAAATAATAAATATAATAATAAAAATATAATAAATTAATAAATATAATAAAATAATAATTAAAATAAAATAATAATTAAATTAATAAATTTAATAATAATAAATATAATAAGAATAATAAATATAATAAAACAATAAATATAATAAAATAATAAATAAAATAATAAATAAAATAATAAATATAATAAAATTAATAAATATAATAAATATAATAAAAATAAAAATAATAAAAATAATAAAATAATGAATATAATAAAATAATAAAAATAATAAAAATAATAAAATAATGAATATAATAAAATAATAAAAATAATAAATAATATAAATAATATAAATATTATCGAAATAAAATAATATCTAAATAAAATCACACCCAACCAAAATAACACTCAATAAACCACTGCACGGCCATAAACCACCCCCAAATCAAGGCAAACAATTAAAAGTGGAGCGCGGCACAGGCAGTTTTTGGCCCAACCCCCGTTTCCCGCTGGGCGCGGGCGGGCCGGGCCCGGGATGACGTTCGGGGGTCGGGGCGGGGGGGCCGGAGGGGCCCGGGGGGTATTTAAGGGGCTCCCGGCGCTCCCTCCTTCCCGCCCCTTCCCGATCCCGGCCCGGCTCCCGCGCGCTCATTAAGCGCCGCTAATTGCGGCTCCTTCGGCCCCTCCCGGGGGGGTTTTAATGAATCTCCGGGCGAATATTTTGAATATTTTGAATTTTTGGAAGCGGCTCCGACCCCCCCCCGCGCTCCCCTCCCGCCCAACCCAAATCCCGCTGCTTTCCCCCCCAAATATTCCCGGGAGAGCGGCTTTGGGAGCGCTCCAAAAGCGGGAGGATCCCAAAATATCCCGGCGGGGATCCCGGGGGACGCTCCGGGAACTCGGGAACTCCGGGAGCTCCCGCGGCTTTCCGGGGCTTTCCCAAACTCGGGAAGTTCTCCCGGGTTCTGTTGGGAACCCCCCCGGGTTCCAAAAAGAGTTCCCGCCTCTCCTCGGAGTGTTTTTGGTGAGTTTCGGGTTGGATTTTGTGCCTCGGTGACGAGCAAGGAGGTTTCTAGTTTGTGTTCTCCCCTCTCTCTCTCTCCGCGTCTGTTTGTTGTAGTTTTAAAAATCGCGCGTGGGTATTTATAGAAAACACAGAAATATTAATATAGAATATTAATACATATATTAGATAATTAAATATATATAATTAATATATCAATTAATATATAAATTAGTATATAAATTAGTATATAAAATATAGTGCAATATATATTATATATCACTTGAATATATGTCAATAATATAAACATAGAATATAAATATAGGCGATGAAAGAGATCTAAGATTTAAGATATAAGATGTCCTAGCTAATATAATATATAATATATAATATATAATATATAATATATAATATATAATATATAATATATAATATATAATATATAATATATAATATATAATATATATAATGTATTATATATAATATGTAATATATAATATATAATATGTAATATGTAATATGTAATATGTAATAGATAATATGTAATATGTAATATGTAATATGTAATAGATAATATGTAATAGATAATATATAATAGATAATATATAATATATAGTAGATAATATATAGTAGATAATATATAATACATATAATATATATAATATGTGATATATAACATATAATACATAATATATAATATATAATATATAGTAGATAACAAAATATAGAAGGTTAATACAATGCGTAATAAACTAAAGAATAAATATAATATAAACTGGAGAAATTAATACATTAGATAGAAGATAGAAGGCAAGAAAATGACAAAATATAATAAAAATGCATCCTGACATCCCCGAGGGGCGGCTGCACCGAAAACTACTTCCCAAAATTCCCCGAGAGTCCCAACTCTGCCTGGAAATTTAACTTTATTCCCCGAGAAAAAAACCCAACCCAATAAGGAGTGTAATAAACCCCAGCAGAAACTTCGCTGAGGTTTAAACTTCTCCTCCTTCCCTCCTTTAATTTGGGAGGTTTTTTCCCCTAAAACGATCTTTTAGGGCCTCTCGGAGCCCCCAAACCCCCCGGCCCCGATGGCGCTTTCCACCTACCGGGCCCGCGGAGCTCAACATGCACCAGTTCTCAGCTCGGCAAACTCTTCCCAAACCTTTGGAATTCGCCCCCAAATTCCAAATTCCGGCGCCTTCGCTCCGCTCCCGCTCCTCCAAAAACGCGGTAAAAGGTTCCCCCCAAAATCACTTTTTTTTTTTAAATATATATATATATTTTTTAGCCGCATTTCGGGTTTCTTTGCGCGTTTTCCCTTTCTCCTCCTTTCTTTTGTTGTTGTTGTTGTTTGGGTTGGTTTTTTTTTAAGCCGGGATTTTCTTCCGGGGGGGGACGGAAATCCCCCCTCGCCTCCCGCTCCTCGCGCGCTCTGAAAAAAAAAAAACAAACCACGGATAAACCCCCCCAAAAAAATCATTAAAAACAACCCCCCCGGCGCCGCCCCGCGCCCCCCACCCCCGAAGATTCCCCCCTCCCCGCCCTTCCCCATCCTCATCCCGGGGGGGAGAGAAACCCCCGAATCCACGGGGGGAATTCGCCGAAAAATGTGATTTTTCAGCCGCCAAAAAAAAAAAAAAAGAAAAAAAGGCGGAATAAATAAATAAATAAATAAATAAATAAATAATAATAAATAAATAAATAAAAAAAAAAAACCAGCAAGTTTTGCGCTTCCCGGTTTTTTTTTTCCGGCTCCTTCAGGTGTGGGCCGGGGGTGGGGGTGTTATTTTTATTTTGCCTGCCTGGTTTCCAGCTCCGGGAGGCGAAAGGAGCCATAAATCTCGGGGCGGGCCGAGCCCGGGCCATTTGTATGCAGCGTTCGGAGCCGCTCCCGCCGCAGCCCATTAGCGGGGCCCGGGAGCTTCCGGTGGGCATCGAACTTCCCCTTCCATCCTGCGGGAAAAGGGCAGGGAATGAGCAGGAACGGGATCCATCAGCTCTCCTTTGGCAGCCGGGAGCAGCCCGGCAAAGAGGGGGGCGGGGGGGAAAGCATTTTAATTTTCTTTTTTTTATTTTTTTATTTTTTTAATATTTTATTTTATTTTTTTTTAATTTTTTTATTATTTTTTTTTAATTTGTTTTTTTTAAATTTATTTTTCTTTACCCACGTGCTCCAAAAATGGGAAGGACAAGGAGGGTTTCTGGGGAGGGGTCAAGGAAAAGTGACCCCGAGTGTGGAGGGGGAGTGGGGGGGCTGGGGGCAGCCCCTGGGGTGTGTCCTGTCCCTGTGGATGTGTCCTGTCCCTATGGATGTGTCCTGTTCCCATGGATCTTCCTTATCCCTATGGATGTGTCCCATCCCTCTGGATCTACCCTGTCCCTATGGATGTGTCCTGTCCCTGTGGATGTGTCCTGTCCCTATGGATGTGTCCCATCCCTCTGGATCTACCCTGTCCCTATGGATGTGTCCTGTTCCCATGGATCTGCCCTGTCCCTGTGGATGTATCCTGTTCCCATGGATGTGATGTGTCCTCTCCCTATGGATGTGTCCCATCCCTCTGGATCCACCCTATCCCTGTGGATGTGTCCTCTCCCTATGGATGTGTCCCATCCCTCTGGATCTGCCTTGTCCCTATGGATGTGTTCTGTCCCTGTGGATGTATCCCATCCCTATGGATGTGTCCTGTCCCTCAGAATGTGTCCTGTCCCTGTGGATGTGTCCTGTCCCTATGGATGTGTCCTGTTCCCACGGATGTGTCCTGTCCCTATGGATTTGCCCTGCCCCTCTGGATGTGTCCTGTTCCCATGGATGTGTCCTATTCCCATGGATGTGTCCTGTCCCTGTGGATGTATCCTGCCCCTCTGGATCTGCCCTGTCCCTGTAGGTGTGCCCTGTCCCTATGGATGTATCCTGGTGCTACAGATGTGTCCTATCCCTGTGGATGTGTCCTGTCCCTCTGGCTGTGTCCATCCCCTCTGGCTGTGTGTCCATCCCCTCTGGCTGTGTGTCCATCCCCTCTGGCTGTGTGTCCATCCCCTCTGGCAGTGTGTCCATCCCCCTGGCTGTGTGTCCATCCCCTCTGGTTGTATCCATCCCCTCTGGCTGTGTGTCCATCCCCTCTGTGTGTCCATCCCCTCTGGCTGTGTGTCCATCCCCTCTGGCTGTGTCCATCCCCTCTGGCAGTGTCCAGCCCATATGGATGCAGAGCACACTCTCCACTCTTTCTTAATAGGCTTTTTATATATATATTTTTTCCCTCGCTCCCATTTTCTCTCTCCCATTAGCGGATCGATGGCCCCTCTCCCTCCCCCCGATCCATTACACCGGCTATTTCCTTTCACTAATCAATGCTTTTTCTCCTCCATCTCCCCTTCCAGCCTTTTCCTTCCTCCCCCCTCCGCAGCCTCCTCATCTTCGCGCTCCCTCCCTTCACTGACCCCCCCCTTTGCTACCCCAGCACCCCCAAAAAACCCCCAACCCCTCGACGGGGAAGAAGGACCTTCATTCCACCCTAGGAAAGCACCAGCCCCCCTCTCCCTCCTCATCCTCACTCCCCCACCCTGTGGCAGCGCAGATTTTTTTCGATTTTATTTTTTTTTTTGTTGCTGTTATTTCCGCCAATATATTTTTTTTTTTTTTTTTTTTGCCGTTTCTCCCCCCTCCTTCTCCTCTCCCTCCTTCGCCCGTGAAAGCGTTAAAGGCAGGAGCGCGGCACCCGCATCCAGCAGCAGCTTTTGTAGGGCTGATTTATGACTTCAATCTTGGTTCACCCAGAGTTCACGGGGATTTGCTGTTCCTGAGGGCTAAAAGATGGTCTCACTTGACAAGTGTGACTATTGGAAATGCCTCTCCCCGCTCCCTCGCGCTCTCAAGCGCTGCCTTTCCAGAGAGTAAAAGGTTTTCTAATTGAGAATGAGACTCGGGGGCTGCCCCCCCTTCCCTCCTTCCCCTTCCCCTCTCTTTCCCCGCTTCGTTTTCCAGCCTCAGGTATCGACCGGAGGTGAAAAGCCCCCCAAAAATCCAGCGGGGAGACGCTGCAGGGACTCCCCTCCCCGGCTCGAATTCCCGAGGGAAACACAAACACCCGCCGCCCCCCGAATTCCTTTCCAGCCACCGCGGCTTTTAAACAAGTAAAATAGTTTATGGAAGGCACCGAGGTCTTAAACTCCCGCAGAAGCCTCGCCCATAAATTACCCCGACGTGACTCGCTTCCCGATGCTCCCGGCCCCGCGGCTCGCCCTTCCTCCCCCCTCCCGGCCCCCTCCTCATCCTCCTCCCGCACCCCGAAGCTCGAGGGTGGGGTCGCGCCGACCCCCCCGGCCGCGGAACGACCCCGGGGGGAGCGTTAATGACATGCAAATTCGAAGCGGCGCTTTAATCGCTTTCTGGGCTCGCGTGTGTGTGTGTGTGATGAACACGCGCGTGTGCGTGCACGCGCCTAATTAGCGCTCTGAGCTAATTAACGAACGCCGGATGCGGCCCCCCCCGTTCCCGCCCGGATCCGCAGCTTTGGATCTTCCCCCGAAACCTCCCCGGGGGGGGGTTCGTGTCTCTGTGTCGGAGCTGTGGGGATGGGGGTGACCCCCGGGGCTCGGGGGGGGGTCGTGTGGGGGCCCAAAGACCCCCAAATGGGTGTTGTGGCCCCGGTTTGTGCTGTTGGACGGGCTTGGTGTGGTGTCAGGGGTGTCGTGGCTGTGGGGACAGGGATGTCGTGGCTGTGGTGTCAGGGATGTCGTGGTTGTGGGGACAGGGATGTGGCTGTGGGGACAGGGATGTCGTGGCTGTGGTGACAGGGATGTCGTGGCTGTGGGGACAGGGATGTCGTGGCTGTGGTGTCAGGGATGTCGTGGCTGTGGGGACAGGGGTGTCATGGCTGTGGAGACAGGGGTGTCGTGGTTGTGGGGACAGGGATGTGGCTGTGGGGACAGGGATGTCGTGGCTGTGGTGACAGGGATGTCGTGGCTCTGGTGTCAGGAATGTCGTGGCTTTGGTGACGCCATCAGGTCACGGCGTGGACAGAGCTGTGGAGGGGGAAAGGGGTGAGAGGTGGGGATGCGGCTGTAGGGACGTGGTGTGGGGCAGTATGTCCCCAAATCCATATGTCTGTGGGGCTGTATGTCCCCAAATCCATGTGTCTGTGGGGCTGTATGTCCCCATTTCCGTGAATCTGTAGGGTGTGTCCCCATTTCTATGAGTTTGTGGGGCTGTATGTCCCCATTTCCATGTGTCTGTGGGGCTGTATGTCCCCATTCCATGAGTTTGTGGGGCTGTACATCCTCATTTCCACGTGTCTCTGGGGCTGTATCCCCATTTCCACGTGTCTGTGGGGCTGTACATTCCTGTTTCCATATGTCTGCAATTCCACACATCCTTGTTTCCGTGTCTCTGGAGTTCTACACGGCCCCATTTCCACACGCCTGTGGGGCTGCACATCCTCATTCCCACGTCTCTGTGGGGTTGTACACCCTCATTTTCACATGTCTGTGGGGCTGCACGTCCCCATTTCCATGAACCTGCAGGGTGTGTCCCCAAATCCATGTGTCTGTGCTGTTGTGTTCCCATTTCCACGTGTCTGTGGGGCTGTACATCCCTGTTCCCACGTGCCTGCGGTTCTGTACATCCCCTTTTTCCATGTCTGCAGTTCCATACGTCCCCCTTTCCATGTCTCCGCATTCCATAAGTCCCCTTTTCCATGTATCTGCATTTCCATACGTCCCCCTTCCCACGTCTCTGCAATTCCCAAGTCCCCGTTTCCATCCATGGATCCCTTTTCCTTAGGGATCCCTGCCGTGGGGCGTGTGGGGATCCCCCCATCCCAGTCCCAGCCCCCCCTGCCCCTTCTCCCCCCCCCCCGCGGGTGGCTCAAGGTCACCCTCCCTCCTCCAATTCCGACGTTCATCCCGAAATCCGGCGGGCAGGAACGCATCCCGCTGGATAACCCGGGATGACCCGCATTCCAACCCCCCTCCCGCCGCTCCACCTTTCCCAGAGCTCCTCTCCCGGCGTTCCGGGAGCCCTCGGGATGTGTCACCGCATTCCCAAGGACGCCGGGACCGGGAGAGAATCCAGGGCCGAGCGGCCTCTGGGGATCCTTCACAACCCCCCCAGCGCCCGCCCCCCGCCTTTCCCAAAACCTGGAATTCCTGCTTCCACTCCAGAGCCTCAGGCGGCTTTTTTGACCTCAATTAATTCCCTTAAAACTCCGATTCTGGCGGAAATGGGCTCCGATCCAGCTCCCAGACCCCGGAATACTCGGAGCGATTCCTCCGGGATGGGACAGACGTTGTGTTTTCCCCTCACTTGGTTCCCTCCGTGCGGGGGGACGGACAGAGGGACGTGGGGATGCGGCGGGAAAGAAGGACAAGAGGAAGGAAAGACGGGAGGAGAGAGGAACAACAGCCCCGCTCGGGGCTTTTGGGACCCCCCCAGGATCCCCCCGGGGTCCCCCCCGGCTCTGACTGAGCCGCGACCCCCGTGCCGGGGCTGGGAGGGGTCGCCAAGGTTTGGGAAGGCCGCGGGAACCGGGTGGGGAAAACTTCTGCCGACCTATTATGTCATTAAAAACCCCTCCGGCCGAGGGTATCCCTGCGTTTCTCCCTCTGCTCCGGCCCCCTCTGGCTCCATGGGGAGAAAATTAGGGAGAGAGGCGGCCGGGAGGGTGTCGGAGCCGCTCCCCCACTCGGCTCCATCGTTTTTGGGGTGGTTTTGGGGTCACCACCCCCGGCAGCCCCTCCCTGGCCGCGGGAAGGAGAACCTGGAGAGGTGAAGGCGGCGAAACCTGCGGGAATTTCGGTGTTTTTCTCAAAAAAAAACCCTCCGCGGGCTCACCCCGGGGGTTTTTGTTCTGGTTTGAAGGAGGGGAGAGGGGGGTCCCCCCCAAAAACCAGCCGTGCACCGGCACCTCCCCTTCTTCCTCCGCGGGGTTTATTGTTCCCTGAGCGAACAGAGGTGGAAATCCACGGCGGCTCCCGGGCGGCTTCTCCCCGCAATTCTCGCGGCCATTTACACGTCCTCGTCGCGCTTATTTATTTTTATTAAAATACTTAAAAAAACCCACCCACACACAAAAAAACCCCAACCAAAACCCCCAAAAAAAACCAGTAAAAAAAAACCCCAACCCAAACCAGCCGGGAAAATAAAAATACACCCCGAGCAGCAGGGCGAGGGAGGAACCCTCGGCCAACGTGTGTTTTCTTTTTGTGCGGGAGGCTGTGGGGCGAACACTGCTCTCTTGTTCCCGGCTCGCTTTGCCATCTTGCGGCCCGGGGGAAGGAGGGGCCTCACCCCGCGCTCACCCCCATCCATCACCGGGACAGCCCTCGCTTGCCGAGGCCTCTCACCCTTTTCATCCCCCGCGCCGGGAGCAGCCGCCCCGCGCGGCCCCGCTCCGGCCCCGCACATCGCTGTCGCCGCCGCCGCCGCCGGGGTGTCCCCTCCCTCCCCTCCCCTCCCCTGCCCTCCCCTCCCCGGCGTCCCCTCCCCGGCACCTCGGCAGGATGTTGAGACAACCCCCCTCCCTCCCTCCCCGGATATATTTTATACCCCCGTCCGAAATGGGTACAAGTATTGTTACTGTTATGATGATACGAGTGCGTTATTAATAATATATAAATATATAATATATATGATATAAATATATAATACATATAATATATATATTATATATAATATATATAATATATATAAAATATATAAAATATATAAAATATATAAAATATATAAAATATATAATATATAAATATAATATATATAATAAAAATATTCAATATATAATATATATTTATATATTATATATTATATAAAATAAAAATATATAATAGATAAATATATAATATATAAAAATATAATATATAAAAATATAATATATAAAAATATATAATATATAAATATATAATATATAAAATATATATAATATAAATATATTATATATAAATATGTAATATATAAAATATATATAATATAAATATATTATACACATAAATATATAATATATATAAATATATAATATATATAAATATAAAATATATAAATATATAAATACATCAGCATAAATATAACGATATAAATACAATATAAACACAATAATATAAATATCACAATATAAGTGCCACAACGCAAACGCAATAATATAAACGCCGCAATACCAACGCAATAATATTAATGTAATATTATGATATTCTTCTGTCCTTTTCCCGAGCCGCGACCCCCCCCCAAGGCCTGGAGCCCGAACCCAAGCCAACCAGGGGGGCAAAAACGAGGAGGGAAAAAAAAGCCCAGATCCCCCTCCCGCGGCCCTTTTTTTCTCTCCTTTCCTTTTTATTTTTAATTTCGGCTGAGGAGCTCCGACCTCCCCGCGGGAATTCGGGAGCCCCGGCCGTGCCGTCCCATCCTGGCGGGGGGGTTTGGCCCCAAAAGCGGGAGGATTCGCGGCGCGTTCGGCTTTTAAACCCCCCTCGGCTGGGTGCGGGAGGGAACATCCCCAGGAAACCCCGGCAGCCGCTGGAAAATGGCTGCTGGAAGCGAATTCCAGCTCCAGCCCGGGAATTCAACCCCGGCTCGGCCCTCGGAGCCGAGGGACGGGCACGACCCCTCTCTAAAGAGCCCCCCGATGTTTGGGGGGTCTGCAGGGCACCCCCGATGTTTGGGGGGGGTCTGCAGGGCACCCCCGATGTTTGGAGGGGTCTGTAGGGCACCCCCGATGTTTGGGGGGGTCTGCAGGGCACCCCCGATGTTTGGGGGGGTCTGCAGGGCACACCCGATTTTTAGGGGAGGTCTGTAGGGCACCCCCTCGCTCCCGGCCCCTGGCACGGCCCGGCCTTTGCCCCCCCCAGGGTGGGTTTTGCACCCTCGTGTCGGGTGGGCGAATCCTGAGGCCGCGGGAAGGGGCAGGAAGGTGGGAAGGGACAGAGAGATGGGAAGGGGCAGAACGATGGGAAGGGGCAGAGAGATGGGAAGGGGTAAAACAATGGGAAGGGGCAGAGAGATGGGGAGAGGCAGAAAGATGGGAAAGGGCAGAAAGATGGGAAGGGGCAGAAGGATGGGAAGGGGCAGAAGGATGGGAAGGGGCAGAAAGATGGGAAGGGGCAGAAAGATGGGAAGGGGCAGGAGGATGGGAAGGGGCAGAAGGATGGGAAGGGGCAGAAGGATGGGAAGGGGCAGAGCCACGGGAGGGGACAGAAGGATGGGAAGGGGCAGGAAGATGGGAAGGGGCAGAGCCACAGGAAGGGGCAGAAGGATGGGAAGGTGGGAAGGGGCACACGTGGGCCCGGGGGCACGGGCAGGGCAAAGGCCGCGTCTCCGCGCGGGTTTAGCACGGCCAGGGGGGTGCAGGCCCCAAAACAGCCCCCGGCTCACCTCCCTTTGCCCCCCAAGGGCACCCAAAGGTGTGGGGTCACATCAGGGTGGGCCCGACGGACCCCAATTCCGCCCCTCCAGCGCGTGGCTGAAGCTGCTGGGGGGGTGTCCCAAGCACATCCCCGCTCCAGCCCCTGGGGTGTTGTCCAAAATCCGGGAAAACGGCCCAAAGCCGTCCCCGGGAGGACTCGGATTGTCAGGGGCGGGCACGGGGATGGGGGGGGCGGCGTTCCCTCATTAATTCAGCTGGAAGCTCCTCAGGGAGAGGGGCAGGACTCTTCCTTCCCCCGGCCCTAGGGCTGGGAATTCGGGGCTCCCGCAGCTCCGGCGCCCTCGTTCCTCTCCACCATCGCGCACCAAACCCTTCACCTGCCTTTTTCCCGCAGCGCCAGCGAGCGAACAATGGGGGGGGGGTGCCAAACAAACGACGCCCCGATTTTTAAATTTTATTTTTGTCTTTAATTTCCCCCCCTCCTCCCCGTTTTGTTTTTTTTTTTTTTTTTCCCCGGCAATCCCGCATTAGCATGCGAGGCGTGGGGAGCGCGGCGTGACCTTTCCTTGCACCCGGAGCCGGGGAGGAGCCGGAGCGCGGCGGCTGCGCCGGGGCTCGCCAGGCAGATTCTAATTCGGCGATTACTGTCACAGAGTCGTTTGTCACCCGCCCCGGGGAGACTCGGCGGACGTCAGACCCTCCGACGCTCCTTATTGCTGCCTTAATCTTTACAGATTGAATTAAGATTGGGGGCGACTTTATCAGCGGCTGGAGCCCGGGTGAAGGGTTACGCGCGGGTGCCATTTGTTCGGCGGCCGAGGGACGGAGGTTCCCACCCCGTCCGTCCCCCGAAGAAAATCGAAATAACCCCCTCCCCGCCTCCAAAAAAAAAAAAAAAACCCCAACCAAACCCCACGCCCCAGCAGCCCCCCAAACTCCACCTATCGCCCCGTGATCAAATCGCCTTTGAGATGCTCTTCGGAATCAAGCGAGATGGATGGAGCGGCCTCCCCCCAGCCCGCGGAGCAGAGGCGATCGCCCTCCATCCCCATATTAATTCTCCGATTAAATTAAATAACGCGAAGGGTTGTGCTGCTTTCATTAAGCACCGTGGGCGAGCGAGCTCCCTGCAGCCTCCCGTCCTCCGCGTGCTAATTAGCAACAGGCAGGAGCCTCCCCCCCTTTTTTTCTCGGTAATTAATGGCTGGGAGTCGTGAAGAGACTTCGGGGGGCTCGAAGTGGGGCCGTGGGCGCACCCACCGTCCCCCCCCTGCCTCGGGCTGGGACGGCCCCTCTGGAGAGGCGGCGAGGAAGAGGAGGGTGGGGGACAATCGGCATCCCGAGGGGGTGGAGGGGTCCTGCCGAGGGGCTCGGGGCTGAAATCACCCCCGGCTGGGGGTGGGGTGCAAACCGCTGGTGGATCCTGGCTCTGAAAGGGTGTTTGGGGATGCTGATGTAAGGAAAACCTGGGAAATTTCGTCCTGGCCTTGGTGGAGGAGGTGAATTCCCTTCGGGATCTCAGCCCCTCCTCGCGGCCGGTCCGGGCTCCCTCTGGAGTCCGCGGAGAGAATCGGCACAACCCGGGTGATGGCAGGAAAACACCCCAAAAACGAGCCCATCCCGGCTTGGTCGTGAGCCGGCCTAACTCAGGCTGGAAGGGGAAAGGCGAGGCTTGACCTCCAGGGCAGGATTATCCCCACCGTCCCCATCCCCGCCCCCAAATCACGGCTGGGAAGGGGTGTCTTGGCTCGTTCCTTAAACACCCTCAGCCCTCCGGGGAGGGCCTGATTTAAAACCCGGAGCTCGAAGGTGAAAATCCATCCTGAAAAATCCTCCCTATAAAAAAACCCAAAAAACCAAAAAAACAAACCAAAAAACCTCCTCCTCGCTGCTCGTTAGCTTAATTAGTTTTGCTCACTCCATTTTCCAGACCCCGGCGGCTCCTCCGAGCTCTCGGCCGCGGCTCGAGGATTATCGAGTTTCACGCTGAAATGTTGAGGGGGTTTAGGAAGAGCTCAAGTATTTTCCACCCTTTTTTTTCTCCCCCTGGAAAGGCCGGAGTTTCGGTTACATCACCGCGGGGAGCATCTTTTCCCCCCCCCCCCCCCGCTGATTTTTACTCCTCACGCCCCCGTTTCTCGCTCATTTATTTTTTTTTTTTAAGCCTCCCGGCTTTGCACGTCAACACCGGAATATTCGGGATGCTCCCGCGGCTTTTCCCTTCAAACAACCACATTGCCCTTGAAAAGCCCTCATAAAAAGACGGGAAGAGGCGTTTTCACCCCCAATTTGCTACGAAAACACCGCCGAGCCTGGGGGATTTTCAGCCTCGCTCCGAGCTTTGAGGAGGGAACTCGCTTTAAGCCCGGCTCTTTGGGTTTAAAAGCCCGGCCTTTGGCACCCAGCCCTGGGGTTTAATGCTGTTCAGCGCCTCGGCTTGACCTTTATTTTGCAAGGAGATGCTTCGCGGCTCCGGCGGAGCTTCTCGGAGCCGCCTGGCCGGGGCTCTTGGCTCCCCGGGAAGATTCATGGGACCCATAAAAACATCAGTTTTCTTTTTCTAAACAAAGCTGTTGCCGGTCATTCGCGGGGGAGAGGCTGCGGGGAGGGAGGGAGGGATGGAGGGAGGGCGAGGTTGCATTTTTTCCGAGCTGCCGAGTTGATTTTGGTGCCGTAAATAAAAGGCAGAGGGTCGGGGGGGCACCTCCCGCCTTGTCCCAGCGGCTCGTCACCCACGTGGGGACACGGAGGTGGCCTTGGAGGTGGCTCCGTGAGGGGATTCTCTGCCCCTGCGCCATCCACAGGGATGAGTCTCTTCGGGATGAGCTCCAGGTTGGGATCCAGAGCCTTCACATTCACCTTCCAGAGGGATGGATCCCCTTTTCCATACCCTGGAAATCCCGGGGTGACCCAGGACATCTCCCAGGGAGTGTTCCAACCGTGGCCTTCACCTTCCAGAGGGATGGATCCCCTTTTCCTCGCCCTGGAAGTCCGGGGGTGCCCTTGGGAAACAGGTCACTCCCAGGGAGTGTTCCAAGTGTTCCAACCACAGCCTTCACCTTCCAGAGGGATGGATCCCCTTTCCCTCACCCTGGAAGTCCCGGGGTGACTCGGGACATCTCCCAGGGAGTGTTCCAACCGTTCCCTTCACCTTCCAGAGGGATGGATCCCCTTTTCCTCGCCCTGGAAGTCCGGGGGTGCCCTGGGAAACAGGGAGTGTTTCCCACCAGCTCCCCAGCCCTCGGGGTTGTCCCTCCTCTTCCCAACTCCAGCGGGGAGGGAGAGGGGGCCGGGAAGGGACGGGCTGCATCCCGTAAGCTGCCCCTGCCGAGGGAGAAGCTCCTCAGGAGGGGCTGAGCCGAGAAGCTCCTCTTTGCTAATGAACCCGCGGGCGTCTCCGGTAAAACGAGCCGGCTCCCGCCCGGAACGCCGGGGGGACGGGCAGTAAATCACCTCCCGGCGGCGGGGGAGCGCTTCCATTCGGACCGAAGTGCACTTTGCATGCATTTTGCATGCTCTTTAAACGCGCTGCAAATTAATGCGCTCGGAACTCGGCCCCTCGGTTAATTAAGGTTTCGCCCTCCCCCGCGGGCGCGTTCCCGCTGCCGATCCCGATCCAGCGCCCTCTGGCAGGAGGGGCCTCCAGGGTGGCTTCTGATGCAGGGTTGGGGCTGAGCTCCTTCCTCCATCCCTGGGATCCCCTGTTCCCCCATCACGGGTCGGGTAGGATGGGAGAGACCACCCCTGTTTGCTGCTCCCCCTTTGTCTACGGGGCCGAGGAAGGAGCTGGGAAAAGCCCCCCAGGCCAACATTTCCCGTTTAAATGAGCAAAAACCCCCCAGGGGGGCTGCAAGGAACCACCCAGCCCTCTCCAGGAGGGGAGCAGAACCTCCTGAGGAGACCAGGGGGGGTTTGGAGAAGTCCCAGCAACCCCCTGAGGGGACAAGGGTTGGCTGAGCTCGTTTCTACCCAAGAAGGGGTGAAACCCCCCGATCCTCTCCCTGTGCAGTCAAGGCCAGGGGATGCAAACCCATCCTGGCACCCAAAACCTGCTCTAGACCCTCTGGACCAGCCCTGTTCGTGGGGTTTTGGGGTGATCTTCTCTCCATCCTTCCCACTCTGCCTCCCAGGTGGGAAGAATTCCCTCAGCTCCCACCCCGCCGCCTTTCCCTGCAGTGATCCAGCTCCAGTTGGATCTTCCCTGGGAGAAACGAAGCCAAGAGCCCCGGGATGAGCCTTTAGGGAGTTTTAGGAGTTTTTGGGAGACCCTAAAGAGAAAAACTCGGGGGGATTTGCTCTTCCCCTGCCACGAGGGGACCTTGCCAAGCTTGTTTTGGGAAAGACTCGGAAGCCGTTTGGGATCTGGGGTCTCCACAGCCTCACATGGGGGGGATGTGTGGGGTGGACAACCCTGCTGGGGCGGGAATTTTAGTGGGAATTTTGGTGGGAATTTCCTCTCCTTGCCGTGGCCTTGCTGCCCCTGCCCTCATTTTGGGTCAGGGAGGGGAGATTTTAGGACATGGAGAGAGAAACCAGCGCCCTGGAGCCTCGAGGAAGGGCTAAATCCGGGTGCTGGCTGCAAACCTCAGCGGGATTCTCCCAAAATACAACCCCAGAAAAGGGTTTTGCCTCCTGCCGTGGCCCAGAGGACGAACACCCGGCGCTGGGGAGGCAGGACAGGTCCTGTCCTTCGGGAAGGGCATCCCCCGGATCCTCAGCATCCCCTGGAAGGCCGGGAGAGCTCCGGATCTTGGAGCAGCTCCACGAGGGAGGGGCCGGGAGGCCGTAAATCCCGGCTGAGCAGCCTCGGCAGAGCCCGGCCCGTCCACCAGGGCACATCCATCAGCATTAATCCAAATCAGCTCCTCAAGTGGATTAACCGGAGCACCCGGAGCCCCTTTCTGGGCACTTAGTCACAATTACGGTTGGTTTAATTCAGTTTGGTTTAATTCTCGAAGCTAAACCCGGTTAGGGCCCGGCTGCCTTCGGAAGGGGAAGGTCCAGGCGTGAGTTTAACACGATTTAATCCGGCCCGGTTTAAATTCACACCCCCGGGGCGGGCTGTGGCCCCAGGGGAGGCGGCTCGGCAGGAATTCCGAGGGGGGAATCCCCAGGGAAAATCACCGGGGCTGCGGGAGGGCTGGGATGGGGCGGAGACTCACAGAGGCATGGAATCCTGGGATCCGGGAATCTGGGAATCCTGGAATCACAGACTCACAGAGGCACGGAATCCTGGAATCCGGGAATCCTGGAATCACAGACTCACAGAGGCACGGAATCCTGGAATCCGGGAATCCTGGGATCCTGGAATCCTGGGATCCTGGAATCACAGACTCACAGAGGCATGGAATCCAGGAATCTGGGAATCTGGGAATCACAGACTCACAGAGGCACAGAATCCCGGAATCCTGGAATCCCGGAATCCTGGAATCAGAAACTCACAGAGGCACACAATCCCAGAATCCCAAAATCCCAGAATCACAGACTCACTGAATCCCAGAATCCTGGAATCCCAGAATCCTGGAATCCCACACTCACAGACTCACAGAATGCCAGGCTCACACTCTCACAGAATCCCAGACTCCCGGAATCCCAGACTCACAGACTCAAACAATCCACGGAGTTGGAAGGGACCCAACTCTGGATCAGGCTGGGGGGAGAAGATTTTCCCAGGATCACCCAAGGCTGGATCAGACTTTCCCAGGATCACCCAAGGCTGGATCAGACTTTCCCAGGATCACCCAACTCCAGGAAGACTTTCCCAGCCCGGCTGTCTCCTGGAGCCACTGAGACATGGCCAACGTGGAGGGAATTTGGCCCACAGGGGACCATGAGCAGGATGGGACCCCCCAGGACCCTCCAGAACCCTCCAGGATCCTCCAGAACGCTCCAGGATGCTCCCGGACCCTCCAGGATCCCCCAGGACCCTCCAGGATCCTCCAGAACCCTCCAGGATGCTCCCAGACCCTCCCAGACCCCCCAGGATCTCCCAGAACCCTCCAGAATCCTCCAGGACCCTTCAGGACCCCCAGGACTTTCCAGGATTCCCCAAGACCCTCCAGGACCATCCAGGATCTTCCAGGACCCTTCAGAACACTCCAGGACCCTCCAGGATCCCCCCAGAATTTTCCAGGACCCCCCAGGATTCCCCAGAAGCCTCCCAGACCCTCCAGGATCCCTCCAGAACACTCCAGGATCCCTCCAGAACACTCCAGGATCCCCCAGAACCCTCCAGAACCCTCTGGGACCCCTCAGGACCCCCCTGGACCCTCCAAAACCCCCCAGGAACCCCCAGGACCCTCCGGGATCTCCCAGAACCCTCCAGGAACCCCCAGGACCCTCCAGGATCCCCCAGGATGCTCCAGGACCCTCCAGGACCCTCCAGAACCCCCCAGGATCCCCCAGAACCTTTCAGAACCCTCCAGGACCCACCCAGATCCTCCAGGACCCTCCAGAACCCCCCCGAAACCTTCAGGACCCCTCAGGATCCCCCAGGACCCTCCAGAACCCCCCAGAAACCTCCAGGACCCCTCAGGATCCTCCAGGACCCTCCAGGATCTCCCAGAACACCCCAGGTTCCTCCAGGACCCTCCAGAACCCTCCAGGATCCTCCAGGACCCTCCAGGACCCCC
Organism: Manacus candei; assembly: GCF_025592945.1. Lineage (NCBI taxonomy): Eukaryota > Metazoa > Chordata > Aves > Passeriformes > Pipridae > Manacus > Manacus candei. The sequence goes on from NW_026138292.1 coordinate 83,603, forward strand.
CCGGCCCCTCCAGGGCCCCTGAGGCCTGGGAGGAATGACATCTCCAGCGGAGATCCCGCTGGAATTCGGGCGGGCAGAGGAGGCTCCTCGTCTCCTCCTTATTAATCACAGGGAAGAAAGGGGGTCCCTTCCCCTTCCCAGAAATCCCGGGGGGTTTTCCCGACCCCCAGGCTCACATCCCATCCCACCACGGGCAGGAGAAGCCCCTCATCCCACCACCCCCCCGGCAGCCCCAGCCTCCCGCGGGGGGTTTAGCCCAGGCTTAAAGTTAAGCAGGTGTTCAAAGTTAAGCAAATGTTTCCGTGCTCTGCTGAGCCCGGGCAGTAAAAAAATCCCCAGGTTTGCTTTGAATTCCCGGGATGGATTTTTCCCGCTGCGTCTCCGGAGGGTCTTTTGCCGCCTCTCTTCCGTTTTCCTGGAGGTGAGGAGGAGAAACTTCACCTCTCCAGGAGAAATTTCACCTCTCCAGGTGGAAATTTGGGGCTCCTCTCCCGCAATTAGAGCAGGACCCACTGCCTTTGTCACCGAGGTCCTGGTGACTCGTCAAGAAGCCCCGAAATGTGGGATTTGGGGCAATTCCGAGGGGTTTAATGTTCACCCGAGAGCTGAGCAGTGTTTGTCCCGGGCCAAGGTGCTCCTGGAATGGGAGCAGATCCAGGGAAACAGGGGCAGATCCAGGGATGGGGTCAGGATTTCAGGATCTGGAATGAGAACAGATCCAATGATGGGGTCAGGATTTCAGGATCTAGAATGGGAGCAGATCCAGGGAAACAGGAGCAGATCCAGGGGTGAGGTTTGAGTGTCAGGATCTGGAATGGGAACAGATCCAGGGATGGGGTCAGGATTTCAGGACCTGGAATGGGAACAGATCCAGGGAAACAGGGGCTGATCCAGGGATGGGGTCAGGGTGTCAGGACCTGGAATGAGAACAGATCCAGGGATGGGGTCAGGATTTCAGGATCTAGAATGGGAGCAGATCCAGGGATGGGGTCAGGATTTCAGGATCTAGAATGGGAGCAGATCCAGGGAAACAGGAGCAGATCCAGGGGTGAGGTTTGAGTGTCAGGATCTGGAATGGGAACAGATCCAGGGATGGGGTCAGGATTTCAGGATCTGAAATGGGAGCAGATCCAGGGATGGGGTCAGGGTGTCAGGACCTTGAATGGGAGCAGATCCAGGGAAACAGAAGCAGATCCGAGGATGGGGTCAGGATTTCAGGACCTGGAATGAGAACAGATCCAAGGATGTGGTCAGGGCTTTGGGGGAGGTTTGGAGACCCCCACGCTCATCTCAGAGGCCCCCCAAGCCTCACATCCCCTCCCTCCCACAGGACACTTCACATTCCAAAACTCCCTCCAACCACCATAACCCTTGGCTGGAAAACCTGTGCCAAACTCAATATCCCAGGAAAAAAAAAAGGGGAGAGAAGTTCCCTTTTTCTTTTTTTTTTGAATCCCAAGGAACCAACCAAAAAAAAAACCAACAAAAAAACCCCCAAAAGAAATAAAAATCAGAGAAACCCTTTTCCGGGGAGAGCAAGAAAGATGGGAAACAATCACGGAGCGTCACCCCGAGCCCTCGGAGTTAAAAAAACGCGGAGAGTTTTTAATAAACGAGGGGAAAAAAAAAAAAAAAAGGGAATAATTGCAAAGATCTCCTAATTTCTCCAGGAGGTGCCCCCGCCGCTCCCTTTATCACGGAGACGGACGGGGGATAATTGGCGTGGTGAAAGCCATCAATCCCGGGAAGTGGGTTTTCCGCCCGGGATGCGGCGATTACTGTCAGGTTATGACACGGGCAGATCGAGATCGATGGCCTTTTAAACGAGCCCCAGTTCTGGGCGATTGGGGACGATAAAAACGGTGACAAATGGACGGGGCCGGGGAGAGGAACCCGGGAATAACCCCCTTCCCGAGGGAAAAGCACGGGAAAAGCCAGGGGGGAGGGATGGGTGAGAGGGAGCCGGCGGAAGGATCGGAGGGTCCGGTTGGTGCCGGGGCGGGAGGAGGTGGTTCCTCAACTCTCTGGGGTGGTTTAGGGGGGGATTAAGGATGGTCTCCTTGTGGGAAGTGTTGCCATAAAATACAGGACCCTCCAGAACCCTCCAGGATCCTCCAGGACCCTCCAGAACCCTCCAGGACCCCCCAGGACCATCCAGGATCCTCCAGGATGCTCCAGAACCCCCCAGGACCCTGCAGGACCCTCCAGGATCCTCCAGGACCCCCCCGGACCCTCCAGGACACTCCAGAACCCTCCAGGATCCTCCAGGACCCTCCAGGACCCCCCAGGATCCTCCAGGAGTGGGAGGAGGTGGTTCCTCAACTCTCTGGGTTGGTTTAGGGGGGGATTAAGGATGGTCTCCTTGTGGGAAGTGTTGCCATAAAAACAGGACCCTCCAGGACCCCCCAGGACCCTCCAGGATCCTCCAGGACCCTCCAGGAGTGGGAGGAGGTGGTTCCTCAACTCCCTGGGGTGGTTTAGGGGGGGATTAAGGATGGTCTCCTTGTGGGAATTGTTGCCATAAAAAACAGGATCCTCCAGGAGTGGGAAGAGGTGGTTCCTCAAATCTCTGGGTTGGTTTAGGGGGGAATTAAGGATGTTTTTGTTATGAGAATTGTTGCCATAAAAAACAGGACCCTCCAGGACCCTCCAGGACCCTCCAGGACCCTCCAGGAGTGGGAGGAGGAGGTTCCTCAACTCTCTGGGTTGCTTTAGGGGGAGATTAAGAAAGGTCTCCTTGAGGGAATTGTTGCCATAAAAACCAGGATCCTCCAGGACCCTCCAGGACCCCCCAGGATCCTTCAGGATCCTCCAGGACCCCCCAGGACCCCCCAGGACCCTCCAGGAGTGGGAGGAGGTGGTTCCTCAGCTCTCTGGGTTGATTTAGGGGGGGATTAAGGGAGGTCTCCTTGGGGGAATTGTTGCCATAAAAACCAGGACCCTCCAGGACCCTCCAGGACCCTCCAGGAGTGGGAAGAGGTGGTTTCCCAACTCTCTGGGTTGGTTTAGGGAGGGATTAAGGATGTTCTTGTTATGGGAATTGTTGCCATAAAAACCAGGATCCCCCAGGACCACCCAGGACCCTCCAGGACCCCCCAGGATCCTCCAGGACCCCCCAGGACCCTCCAGGACCTCCCAGGATCCTCCAGGACCCTCCAGGATCCTCCAGGAGTGGGAGGAGGTGGTTCCTCAACTCTCTGGGTTGGTTTAGGGGGGGATTAGGGATGTTCTTGTTATGGGAAGTGTTGCCATTGTTGCCATAAAAAACAGGATCCTCCAGGACCCTCCAGGACCCCCCAGGATCCTCCAGGAGTGGGAGAAGGTGGTTTCCCAACTCTCTGGGTTGGTTTAGGGGGGAATTAAGGATATTCTTGTTGTGGGAATTGTTGCCATAAAAAACAGGATCTTCCAGGAGCCCCCAGGACCCTCCAGGACCCTCCAGGAGTGGGAGGAGGTGGTTCCTCAACTCTCTGGGTTGGTTTAAGGGGGGATTAAGGATGTTCTTGATATGGGAATTGTTGCCCTAAAAAACAGGGCCCTCCAGGACCCCCCAGGATCCTCCAGGAGTGGCAGGAGGTGGTTCCTCAACTCTCTGGGTTGGTTTAGGGGGGGATTAAGGATGTTCTTGTTATGGGAAGTGTTGCCATAAAAACCAGGACCCCCCAGGACCCCCCAGGATCCTCCAGGACCCCCCAGGAGGAACGCCTGGGAACGCCGAGGGAACTCCGGGTGTGTTTTGGGATTCGGGGAGGTCCGAGGCCCTCAGATGAAAGGGATCTCAGGGAGGACATCCCAGTTGTTATGGAGGGCTCGGACACATTCCCGGGATGGCAGGGGCAGGAGGGTTTCCTGGGAAAACCGGGGGCAAATCCTGCTTTTTCCCCCCTCTCCCCAGGGGGTTCCAGCACCTCCCAGATCCCGAGTGTTGGCACCTCCCTGGGTGGGGGGAATGAGAGACCCCCGAGGGCAAGGATGGGAAGGGAGGATGGATCCCGGAGGAATCCATGGTGGGAACGGATCCTGGAGAAGCAAATCCTATAGGAATGGATCCTGGAGGAGCAAATCCTATAGGAATGGATCCTGGAGGAATGTACATGGTGGGAATGGATCCTGGAGGAGCAAATCCTACAGGAATGGATCCTGGAGAAGCAAATCCTATAGCAATGGATCCTGGAGGAGCAGGTCCTGTAGGAATGGATCCTGGAGGAAGAGATCCTATAGGAATAGATCCTGGAGAAGCAGATCCTATAGGAATGGATCCTGAAGGAGCAAATCCTAAAGGAATGGATCCTGGAGGAGCAAATCCTAAAGGAATGGATCCTGGAGAAGAGATCCTGTAGGGATGGATCCTGGAGAAGCAAATCCTGTAGGGATGGATCCTGGAGAAGAGATCCTGTAGGGATGGATCCTGGAGAAGCAGATCCTATAGGAATGGATCCTGGAGGAGCAAATCCTATGGGAATGGATCCCAGAGGAAGAGATCCTGTAGGAATGGATCCTGGAGAAGCAGCTCCTATAGGAATGGATGCTGAAGGAGCAAATCCTATGGGAATGGATCCCAGAGGAAGGCACATGGTGGGAATGGATCCATCCACGGAGCAATCACAGCTCCATCCACGGAGCAATCACAGCTCCATCCATGGAGCAATCCCAGCTCCATCCACGGAGCAATCCCAGCTCCATCCATGGAGCAATCACAGCTCCATCCATGGAGCAGTCACAGCTCCATCCATGGAGCAGTCACAGCTCCATCCATGGAGCAATCCCAGCTCCATCCATGGAGCAATCCCAGTTCCATCCACGGAGCAATCCCAGCTCCATCCACGGAGCAATCACAGCTCCATCCACGGAGCAGTCACAGCTCCATCCACGGAGCAATCCCAGCTCCATCCATGGAGCAGTCACAGCTCCATCCACGGAGCAATCCCAGCTCCAGCCGTGCAGCTCCGGCCGACTGGGCCCGGCTTTCCAAACCCCAGCCCGGCTGGTTGATGGCCCCGGCTGGCCCGGAGCTGTATTTGGGTTTGTAATTCTGTTCCGTGCTGCTCCGGCAGCTCTGCCAGCGCCGGGGGCCGAGCAGAGCGGAGCAAACCGGCCGTGAGCCGTAAAAAGGGGGAGACAGGACAAGGGAGGGCGGGTGTGGAGAGATGGAGACGTTCCGGCTGCCGCGGCCTGGGATGGCACTGGTGTGTCACTGGGAATGGGGGATGGACAGGGCTGGGGATGGCATTGATGTGCTGGGAATCTCTCTGGGAATGGGGGGATGGACAGGGCTGGGGATGGTGTTGATGTGCCGGGAGTCCCCCATCCTGTATCCCCACATCCTGGATCTCCCATCCCAGAGCCCCCATCCCTGACCCCCATCCCATACCCCCATCCCTGATCCCCCCATCCCATACCCCCCATCCCACATCCCCCATCCCATACCCCCCATCCCATACCCCCCATCCCACACCCCCCATCCCACACCCCCCATCCCATACCCCCATCCCACATCCCCCATCCCACATCCCCCATCCCAGATCCCCCATCCCACACCCCCCATCCCATACCCCCCATCCCACACCCCCATCCCACACCCCCCATCCCACACCCCCCATCCCACACCCCCCATCCCACACCCCCCATCCCACACCCCCATCCCACACCCCCATCCCACACCCCCCATCCCACACCCCCCATCCCATCTCCCCATCCCACACCCCCCATCCCAAATCCCCCCATCCCACACCCCCCATCCCACACCCCCCATCCCAAATCCCCCCATCCCAAATCCCCCCATCCCACACCCCCCATCCCATACCCCCCCTCCCAGCCGGAGCAGCCCCGGCGGTTCCCGGGGTTTTTCCCGCGGTGATTTCCAGCCGCTGCCACTTCCCATCTGTCCCTCCATCCCTTCCTCGGCCGGGCCGGGCGATCCCGGCGGGAGCGGGCCATAAATCCCGGGGTCACAGCTAATTCCCATTAACGGGCGGCGCTGCCTGTCGCTGCCTGCCCGGGGTTCTTTATAGGGCCGCGGCAGATGGATGGACCCCCCGCGGCCGTAAATCCAGGGAAGCCGCGGCCTCCCGCCTCCGGGAGCGCTCCCGCCGCTTCCTGCCCGCGGGAACCCCGGGAACGGGCTGGCCCTGGATCCCGGAATCCCGGGGGGTAGAGCCGCAGAATTCCAGAAGCGTGGAATGTACCGGGGTCACGGACTCACAGGATCCCGGAATTCCAGAATTCCAGAATTGCACAATGTACCGGGCTCACGGACTCACAGGATCCCGGAATTCCAGACTCACAGAATCCCAGAATTGCAGATCCACAGAATCCCAGAATTGCAGACTCACAGAATCCCGGAATTCCAGACTCACAGAATCCTGGAATTCCAGACTCACAGAATCCCAGAATTGCAGACTCACAGAGGCACAGAATCCCAGAATTCCAGACTCACAGAATCCTGGAATTCCAGACTCACAGAATCCCAGAAATGCAGACTCACAGAGGCACAGAATCCCGGAATCCCAGGCTCACAGATTTCCAGAATCCCGGAATTCCAGACTCACAGACTCAGAATCCCAGAATCCCAGGCTCACAGAATCCCAGAATTCCAGGCTCACAGAATCCCAGAGTCAAGGAGTTGTCCATGGTCAATCCATGGAGGTGCCCGTGGCCAATTTGTGGGAATGTCCATGGTCAATCCATGGTCAATCCACAGAGGTGTCCATGGCCAATCCATGGCCAATCCATGACCAATCCATGGCCAATCCATGGAGGTGTCCGTGGCCAATCCCTGGCCAATCCCTGGCCAGTCCTGCCGTGCCGAGGGCAGAGGATCCATCCCCAGGCCGTGGCCGCAGAACCGCAGCTGGAATCGATTCCCCCAAAGCCCGGCTGGGGCCGGAAAACGCCGGGAGCCACCGGGAAGTGCCGGAGCCGGCAGGAAGTGTTGGAGTCACTGGGAAGTGTTGGAGCTGCTGGGAAGCATCGAAGTCGGCGGGAAGCGCCGGAGCGGAGCGCGTTAATTGGGCAGGGCCCTCGTTAGGCTCGTTAAGGAGCGCGGCTGATGCGGCAGCGGGGACGGATTGCGGGGAGGATGAGGCGAGACGGGAAGGGCGGCGGGAGCCGGGAAGGGCTGGGCCGTGTCCCGGGAACGATCCCGGCGGGAAGGGCCGTTTGTCGGGGCTGGTTGGGGGGAAATGGAGCCGCAAACCCCCCCGGACACCCGCGGGGAGCGGGAAACACCCCTGGGCTGCTTTGCCAGCCAAAATTCCCCAGTTTTGGGGGAAACGAAGGATTTTCGCACTTGGATTTTTTTATTTGGGAAGGGGAGAGTTGGATGTGTTTGTTAGAGGTTATAAATTATAAATATTTAATTGTTATTTTATGGCATACTTTATATTATTTTCTTTTGTGTTTGGCTTTATTTAAAGATGTTTATGTATTTATTTAAATAAATATAACATAATACAATATAACATATATATTATATTATAATATAATATAAATAATATAATATAAATAATATAATAAAAATATAATATAATGTAATGTAATGTAATGTAATGTAATATAATATAATACAATCAATATATTATAATATAAATAATAGATTATAAAATAATATAATATAATATAATACAAATATTATATACATCACATTTCATTATATTATCTATATTATCTATATTATATAATATATGATATTAGATTTGAATATATATTATATTACATATTTATTCTATATTATCTATAATGCACAACATGAAATGCATATTATACATTTATATCATTGTAATATCTATATTTCTAATATTATATGTGATACATATCTTATATAAGACATAAGATATTTTATATAATATATTTATTTCTATATTTTTATATATTGCACAGCATACATATAATACTTTATATTTTGTATCACATCTATTTATATGGATTTTCATACATTATCACATATTTACTTCTATTATCTATTAATGTGTGAAAATATAGATAAATATATATTTCTTAATATGTAATTTATCTATATACTTATCTATATATTTTTATATATCTCTATTTTTAATATTATATTAATACAATTTATCTATAATTTAGATCTCTCTATATACTTACCTAGATATTTATTTCCTAGTTAATTATTTATTTCTATTTATTTATTTATTTATATACATTTATTTTTTTGTTCATTTATTCCTTTCCCATATATTCATTTATTTTGTACATTTATTCTCTATTTATTTATTTCCCGTATATTTATTTATTTTTATACGTTTATTCTCCACATATTTATTTCCCATATATTTATTGTGTTTATACATTCTTTTCCATATTTTTATTTTCCATACATTTATTGATTTTTACATATTTATTTTCCATGTTTATTTATTTTTATATATTTATTATGATATATAATATATATTATATATTATATATATATTATATATATAATATATATTATATATTATATATTAATATATAATATAATATATTAATAATCTATCTATATAATATTATAATTTATATAATAAATAATTTATATAATATTATATATTAATAATATAGATAATTTATATATATTTCTATTATATAGGATATATAAATATTATATATTTACATAATATATTTATTATTATGTATTATATATTAATAAATTTATATCAATTTCTAGTATATAATTATATTAATATTATATATTTATTATTATAAAATATATTTATATATATTTATCCATATAAAAATATGTATTTTATACATTTATTTTCTACATATTTATTTACTTAAATAAAAAGGGGCTGTGCCCCCTTGTGATCCCAAAAGGCTCCTGGTGATCCTAAAAAAGAGGGAATTGCAGGGTTGTGGTCCTGGGGATCCCAAAAAAGGGTGGGAATCGCGGGGTTGTGCCCCATTGTCATCCCAAAAAAGGGTGGGAATTGCAGGGTTGTGGCCACTTGTGATCCTAAAACGGAGGGAATCACAGATTTGTGGTCCTGGTGATCCCAAAAAAGGGTGGGAATTGCGGGTTTGTGGCCCTGGTGATCCTGAAAAAGGGAGAATTGCAGGTTTGTGCCCCTCGTGATCCCAAAAGGGAGGGAATCCCAGGATTGTGGCTCCTCATGATCCCAAAAAAAGAGGGAATCATGGTTTTGTGCCCCCTTGTGACCCTAAAAAAGGGAGGGAATCGCAGGGTTGTGGCCCTCGTGATCCTAAAAAAGAGGGAATTGAAGGATTGTGCCCCCTCGTGATCCTAAAAAAAGAAGGAATTGCAGGGTTGTGCTCCCTTGTGATCCTAAAAGGGAGGGAATCGCGGGGTTGTGGGCCTGGTGATCCCAAAAAAGAGGGAATCGCAGGATTGTGCCCCCTTGTGATTCTAAAAAAGGGTGGGAATTGCAGGGTTGTGCCCCACTGTCATCCTAAAAAAGGGTGGGAATTGCGGGGTTGTGCCCCCTCGTGATCCTCAAAGGGAGGGAATCACAGATTTGTGGCCCCTCGTGATCCCAAAAAAGGGAGGGAACCGCAGGGTTGGGCCCCTTCCTGACCCCAAATCGTGTTTGTAGGGGAGGGGAACTACAGGTTTGTGACCCCTTGTGATCCCAAAAGGTGTTTTCCCCCCCTCTTTGCAACCTTTTTCCCCTCTTTCCCTCCTTTTTTCCCCTCTTTCCCACCTTCCCCCCCTCTTTCCCACTTTCCCCCTCTTTCCCACTTTCCCCCTCTTTCCCACCTTTTTCCCCTTCTTTCCTTTTCCCCTCTTCCCCCCCCTCTCCCCCCCCCCTTTCCCACTTTTCCCCTCTTTCCCTCCCTTTCCCACTTTTCCCCTCTTTCTCTCCTTTCCCCCCCCCCCTTTCCCCACTTTTCCCCTCTTTCCCACTTTTCCCCTCTTTCTCTCCTTTCCCCCCCCCTCTTTCCCACTTTTCCCCCCTCTTTCCCACTTTCCCCCTCTTTCCCACCTTTCCCCCCCTCTTTCCCCACTTTTCCCCCCCTTTCCCACTTTCCCCCTCTTTCCCTCCTTTTCCTCCCTCTTTCCCACTTTTCCCCCCCTCCCCAACCCTTTTCCCCCTCTTTCCCCCTTTTCCCCTCTTTCCCCCCTTTTCCCCCTCTTTCCCACTTTTCCCCCCTTCCCCACCCTTTCCCCCCTCTTTCCCACTTTCCCCCCTCTTTCCCCCTTTTCCCCACTTTCCCCCTCTTTCTCCCTTTTCCCACTTTCCCCTCTTTCCCCCTTTTCCCTCCTTCCCGGCCCCTCCCGCCCCCGGAGGGAGCCGCAGGCGCCGGAGCCCGGGAATTATTAATCAAATCCCTCTTTTTTTTTGCTCTGTTTGGCTCGGCGGGACACAACCAGATGGGAGACGAGGGGGAGCAGCTCCATCCTAATGAATTCCAGCGGCTTTTCAGGAAATCGGTGGCGGGATCCGAGGCTGGAAATGTTTGAGGGAGGGGAGGGAGGAAAACCTCGATGCTGGAAGGAGGGAGGGGTTTTCCTGGGAAAACCGGGGGGAAAAGGGCGAGGGGAGGGGAGAAAAGAGGAATTCGGGATGGCGTTGGGAATTCCCAAGGGTTTTTTGGGGGGGTCCTCCCAAATTTAATGAGGGCTCGAATATTCAAAACATGTAAATGAACTGTTTTAATGCCAATTAAGTCCCTCATTAGTAGGAAGGGAGGGGGATATTCCCGGGAAGTGGGGATGGCTCCGTGAGGAGAATCCCGGCCCTTATTTATGGATTTTATTGGGGTTTTTTTTAGCTGGATTTTCTTTTTCAATCAAAATTGGGTCGGGGGGGTTTTGCTGAGCTTGGGGGGGGGGGGAGGCAAAGGGTGCCTGTTTGGGATATTTGGGAAGTGTCCCATAAAAATGGGATTTCCTGGCTCGGCCCAACCCGGCAGAGGGGAAAGAGGGGAAGGGGTAAAACCCAAAAATGGAGTTTTTCCCGGTGTTTTCTAGAGAGGGGGTTTGAGGGGAGGGGGCAGAGGGAAAGAGGGAGGAGAGAAAAGAGGGGAGGAAAAGAAACGGAGAGGAAGGAAAGGGGAGGGGAAAAAAGGGGGAGAAAAGGGAAA
>NW_026138293.1:0-123965 GCF_025592945.1 Manacus candei
GATGGGGCCCCCACAGATGCTGTGGCAACCTGTGCCAGTGTCTCAGCACCCTTACAGCAAAGAATTCCTTCCCAATATCTAATGTAAACCTGCCCTCTGTTAGCTGAAAACTGATAGCCTTCATCCTGTCACTACATTCCCTGACAAATGGTGCCTCCCCATCTTTCCTGGACGTCCTCTTTAAGTCCTCTTATCTACAAGAGTCAACATCAGAGACCAGGCAAGTAGCAGATTCCATCCGGGCCGCAGCCTGAAGCCCAGTAAAGGACAGACACGGAGTAGTTCAGATTTGACAGCACTGAATGATGCAGGTAGTAATTTCATTTGATGAGAAAAACACTCCAGAAGGTGAGAAGCACAACTGCAAATGAGGAAAAGGAAATGTATTCTGAACCTATTTGAATCCTGGTTATTACCTGGCATAGAACAGCAGGTAGGCTTGCTGCCTGAGAACTGTGTCAATGGAACGCAGCTGCACAGATTCATCGTCCATCCGGTACCACAATCCATTGCTGGCCTGTAAAAAAAAGGCAAGGATCTCTCCATGGTTTCTCTCCAAAAACACAGGTAGGAAACTGCCAAACCGAGAGCATGTCAAAACAAATGCAGTCCAGCCACTAAGGAGGCCTTCGGCCCCAAAACTTTGGCTGTCAGTAACACTGACAGGAAAGTTTATCTTCCCCAGCACACATTTTTCCCCATTGGGAAGGAAGTTGCTCTTTTACCTTTGTGTAGCAGAAATAGTGTCCTCCATGACAGCTGACACCACTGTGCACCAGGACAGCATATAAGGAGTAGAGGAGTGCTTCTCCATCTGCCTGAGACATGTATGGGCGAAGATCCAAGTACTCCGGATACTCTACAACCTATGGAGAGACCAAGAGGGCTCAGAAATGACCCTGGTCTGTGACATGAAAGAGCCTACCAAGTGCAGGGGCCAGTCCAGGGGTATCAATCCATCTCTGGGGCTCATGAGCACTTGGTTTTCCATAAAGCAACATAAAATCGTTTGGGTGGCAGGAAACCCTTCTCAGTCAAAGCAGCCCTATCAGAGCACAGTGCTTGCCTGTCTTCCCACAGGAACTTTCCACTCCCCAGAAGGTACCCCAAAAAACCCAACACAAGCAGCTTGTGACAAGCATACTGCTTTAGGAAATCTGCTTCTGGAAGAGAAAGCTGCACACCAATAGTGTACACACCTTGCTGATCTTGCCACCAGTGAAGCAGTCAAACCTCTTCAGACACACAGTGAGAACCTTGGGTGCACAGTGGACAGTGAACCTCTTAGTGGCGGCAACATTCTTCTCACACCTTGAAACCAAGCACAGAGCACAGCGCTGAAATGCACCCTGTCTTCCACCAAGGCAGTCAGACAACCTTTCTTGTCTCGGGCATCCTTATGCTATTTTAAGGCAATTCGGTGCCATATTTAAAACAAACAAACAAACAAACAAACAAACAAAGAAAAAACCCCAACCCCCCTCCCCCAAAAAACCAGACAAACAAAACTGTGTCTCATCAGTGTGCAGTAAACTTCCATGAGAAGATGACTTCTGCTCAATGACTTGTAGCCCCCTCACACAGAGTCTAGTGTTAATATGTTGTTAGTAATCATCTTACTTGCTACATTTAAAGCAGTTTTCACCCTCCAGGTGCTCAGGTGTTACAAAGTCCTCCAGAGCTGCAGTGAGGGATGAGGCTGCCTGGAGAATTGAGAAATCGGTGCACTGAGCTACAGCAAATGCCCTGGCCCAAACATTTTCCAGGAGCTGACAAGAAAACCCCTGTAGCTGATGCTGAGGAGACCCGCCATGAATCTGCAAGCTGTATCCAGAAGGAGCCAGAAAGAGAGTGTGGTGCTGAACATTTCCCCTGTCCCAGAGGTTCTCAGGGGCAATCAGGGGCTCCCTCTCTCTATCACCTGCCACTGAGCTACTGATGTTATTATGTAGGGTCATCAGTAGTGAAAACAATCCAACCCATCAGCCTGGAAGCCAGACAGGTGTTGAAGGAGGGCAAAGGAAAGAAGGATGAGGATATGTCAAGGGTGCAGAGCGCATAATGGGTGCTTGTCCAGCTTCAAGCCAGCACCTACAGAGAGACCAGTGCCATGGCCTCTGCAGGAGGACAACATCCGTTCCCCTTCCCATCCACGACCAAGACCTCTTGTGTTCACAGGATATGCTTTCAGGACAAATGTGTTGACTCTGAAAAGCCTTGCCATGTCTTGAAGCACAACTGCAAAACCTCTTACTTTGATATCCAAGGGGACATCCAGGAAGGCCTCATAGGAATCAGAAATGGCTTTGCAGCTGAAGCAGATGACTGGAAGGAAAAATCAAAATGCCGAGCAATGGTGAGCTGAACGATGGTACTGCTTTGTGCTCATTGTACCTGTCCTGCTAGTCCCAGGGCCAGCTGTTGGGCACAGGCAGACAGAAGGGCACAGGCAGTGCCAAGGAGAGCAGTAGTTGTAGAAACATACCTCTGGATCTCAGAAAGCCTCCAAATATTTGATGGACAATGGTAGTAGATTGAGATGATATGTCCAAGCTGGAAACAAGTAGTAAGACAGAGCATTACTTCCTCCAAGCCCCGGCTGTAGGTTTTCCTTGATGAGGCCACATCAAGGAGTCCAAAGGGCTCCGAACTTTGTAAAGGTAACTTGCTTGTGCTTACTCGTTGCTTGCACTCAGACAAGCTCTCTGCATGGCATTGACAGTACAGCATAAGAAGTCATGGGCATCTTCCTCCCTGCCAAGCTGAAAATGTTCTCCTATGACTAAGAAACAGGAAGTTAGTAGTTGTCTCCTACAGGAAGGGAAGAAAACCTGTCAAAGAACCTGAAATCACATACATCTGAAAGCCCTGAGAACAGCCAAAGGCAGGATGGCACTGACTGAACGCAGGACCTTGTTAACATGCGCTTCCATGATGCACATCATGCAGAAGCCTTGTTGGCGACCTGAGGAGGGAGGGAGAGAAGGTCCTCTGGTTAGCAAAATAGCCCTAGTGGTGGAATACTCCTCTTCTTCCACTCCCACTCCAGTGCAATATGCCACTCCTCCCAGTGTTTCAACAAGCACGGGACGTTTTAGTGCATAGAAAATGTTCTTCAGAGGAATGCTAAACTGAGGTTTTAACTTGCAGGAATAGAGACCCAGAGCTAGAAAGATGTGCCTTCATGAAGAATAAGACAGCTGGATAGGACAGGTGGCTCCTGAGTGTACAAAGAACACAAGTTCTGGGGCTGACAAAGGGCTGCTTTTCTCCTAAATCAAATTTCAGGTTCTGGGAATCCTTGGGGTTTGATTAACAGATTCACAGGGAGATGTCCCTAAGAGTACTCACAGGCCTGGCTGTGCTCCCGGGAGAGCAGATAGTTGGCCAGCGGCGGGGTGTATGTCAGGCATTGCAGGACAGCATTAAGGAAGCAGGTGTTGCCCACATTGAGGAGTCCTGCTCCAGCACTCTGTCTTTGCTGCCAGACCATGCAAATCTTCTCTGGGGGAAAGAGGATCCTTTGTGGCGGAGTCATTCCCTCGGCAATGACTGCAGGGAAATTCCATTTGAAAAGAGATGAAATGAGGCACAAAGGCATATTTAAACAGTGAGGTCTCTACAGGAGCACTCAGGACCATCTGCTTCAACTGCCAACCCAACAACATCAGGGGAAGCTTAAACAGTGCCATTAAAATTTCCTGTTTTGGAAAAATCCATTCCCCTGTTTACGTTGCTGAGAGTCCAACAAACCCACCATCTGATTTCTGGGCCGCAGGCTACCTTCCTTTCTCAGTAGAGTTCTAGACTGGATTATCAGTGAAGCCATCCCTTTTCCTGATTGTAACTTGTTGAAAACAAGTAAATACTGAACACGGAAGGTAACCCAAAGGATGGCAGACCTCTCTACGAGCAATGGCAGCTTTCAAAGTCTTGTACCTAGTGTCAGAGGAGCGACAAAAGGTGTTTTCCTGGGTCTAATTGTAAACACGGGGGTCAGTTGGACTGCTCTCAGGAAACATCCCAGAGATCACTCTAGGTTGTGAACACATCATTCTGGGATTTGACCACCAGCCATGTCAGTTGTCTGTGGCAGTTCACAAAGTCCAAACCTGCTGGTGAAGCTATTACTCACAGGAGTCGTTCCCTGCTGTGGCCATTGCCTCTCTCAGGAAGAGAGTGCAATGCTTTAGATGACCAAGGATGTCTTTCTCTCCAGAAAGAGAACAGCACCAATCGCGTCACCTAGTTGCAAAGAAATTACTGTAGCTCACCGAAAGTATCAAAACTCTAAATAAACGCAGAACGGCATCCACCACCAAGTCTTTCAGTGGTGCTCGTAACTGCTGCTGAGCTGCAGCTCACGCCCTTATGATCAGGCGCAGGGCACCAACTCACAGCGGGTTCAAAGGCCCTTTTGAAATGCTCCAATGTACGTTACCTTCTCTGAAGAGGCCCTGCTGCTCTCCTGACACTGCTTCAGCAACAGAGCCCTCTGGCTTTCCCACCTCCTAGGAGTGACCGTCTTTCAGCCACTACTTTAACTGCTGCCTTTGCTGCTCTCCTTTTTCTGCCTCCCTCCCTCCCACAGCAATCAAGGTGGGCTGAGCCCATCCCCTCAGACTACAGTCACCTCCCTGCTTACCTATCCTAGGCTATGGAAAAAAAACCAAGAATCAGCAAACTGGAATTCTAGCCTAGGTCATACCTGGCCAGCCTATAAAAGTTGTAACAGCTCAACCTACGGCTAGGAAGGTATAAATCAGCCTATACTTTTATCCCATATACCCTGCTCTATGATCTGTGCCAAAAGTCAAAGCATTACCTTTGAAAGAGGAGGAAAGTTGAGGAGAAATGGTCAGTAAACAATAAACCATCCAAAAAAGGCAGGCACACAAGTAGCAAAGGAAGGAGCTGAGTTATCCCGAAGGCCAACTCTGTCCAACTGATTTTCGTTGGCGCGCTCCTCAGGATACCGGATGGGTGCCACATCTCTGCCCCTTTGTGACATGGGGTCACATGGAACCACATGGAACCACATGGAACCACATGGTTCTTGGGCACAGGAACCCACATGGCACGTCCGCCAGGTGGAAGCCACTGGACCTCCCCCCGTGCTGGTGGCAAAGGGCTAGTCATCCTCTGACAGAGCTCCCACACCTTCCCTGAGCCACACGGCCTGAGGAGTAAAAGCCTGCTCAGGGCTGTAACTGAGCCAGGTCACAGCTTTTCTGGCCCCCAAGACGCTGAGGGTTTCACTGCCACTTCTATCAGTGAGACTCTTAGCAAAGCACCTGGACTCTTATGGGTTCATTTCCAATTAATTTCATCTGCCCCCAGGGTACAACCATGGGCTGACCCTGAACTGGGACTGCCAAAGGAACCCTTCAGAGGCTGCGCTGGGAGGACCTTGGCTGGCTGCTGGCCCCCGCCCAGCTGCTGTCTTGTCCTCAAGCTCTGAAAACGTTCCGGGATGGCTTTTTAGCAGCTTCACATTTACTCCTGCCGCTAGGGTTGGTTAGGTTTTGATCAGCCGCAGCTTTAGCCAGACTCCCACTCTGGATGGTGAGGGCACGCGCGTGTTAGGCGGAGCTATCCCCTGCACGTCCGGCGCCGAAATAAACAAATACCGGCTTAATAGCACCTGTGGCTGTTGAGTTTTACTACTGTTGCCTTTTCCTGGCATCAATGGATAGAGACAGTTTTGTCCCTGCTGCACTTGGCCTATGTTGTTTTGGGCTTGTTGGAAATCATAAAACTTTTCTAATTTTTTTAGTGTTCCTAATTAACTTTTTGATTAGTTGTTTTTAACACACATCATAGGCGGTGCGTTCAGCCTTAAATCAACTTTAGCCAGCATGGAGTAAAAATTGTCATAAGCTCCTTTGGGAGAACACAGCCTGGGAAAAGTACTAAAACTGTAAGTTTTGTTGAAGTTAACCCTGTTACGCTTCAGTGGAGAAAGCCTGTCAGAGAAAGATGTCCTGTTGAAGGAGGAGATCTGGAACACAAGATTTATGGACTACAAGGACCTTCTGCAGAAACCAGCAGCTAAAGAAGAAGACTAACAAAGGCTCAGCATTTGTGTCAGAAAATCCCTAGGGGAGGGAAAATATACAAAAAAGATTAAAGATATGAAGTTATTACAGTAGAAAGTGAGAAATTAATAACCAATACCACCTAGAATACTAATTAATGAAAGGGAGTGAGTGATGTAATTTGGAAGCAATGAACATTAATTTCTTTGTTTGCCAAATCTGTATAAATAGGTGAAAAGCGATGTCTTGCTGTCAGTACGGAGGCAGGATTTTTGTCAGCCACATGCACACGCAGGGCTGCAAATAAAAGTAATCCCTTGCTTTCTAACACTAAAAAGCCAATTTGTTAAAGGGTCCTATTTATCCCGACAGTTTCAGAGGTGTTTAGCAACAGGCAGTCCTCTGGACACCTGGTGTAACCTCTGCTCAGCAGGCAGATAGTGTTTCTCATGCGCCAAGGATGCAGCTGGTTGTTATTTAACAACACTTGACCTGGCTGGTTTGGCCCCTGCCTGGAATGGGGCATCAAGTTTTACTCAGTTCTTCTCAGGACAGGTGGTTTCACTCCTGCCCAGCTCAGCACAGTTCATATGGCTCCTGCTCCACTCCAAGGTGTTTCTTCTTTTATACTTGGGGCATCCAGCTCGGGCATGACTTTGCTTGGATGGCTTTTTTCATCACGTCTTGCAGCAGCTGGTTTTATCCCTGTCATCCTTGGGGAGGCTCCTTGTATCCCTTACCCAGACAAAGTATCTGCATTTACTCCTGCATTACACCTCTCAGGTGACCTTTTTATGCCCCTGCCCTAACCTGATGTCTAGGTCCTGTATTACCGTCCCCCCAGCAGCACTTCAGGAGCTCTCTGATGAAGACAATCAACAATGGCACTCGTGAACAGTGCCTCTGCTCCTGCCTCCTGCTCATATGGGGGCATTTTAGGACAGAAACAGCTGTGCTCTGTGACCAAGCTGGTCCTACATGAGTCCCCTTTGCCCTCATCGTCAGTCCCTGAAGGTCCAGTGCGCCAGGAAGACCCCTTCTCCCCCTCCCTATCAGCCTTCACATTTCCAGGCCCCAGGCCGACTCCTTTGCTCCTCACAGGCCTTGCAGGTCACAGGCACCTGCCTGCCAGGCTGGGATGGCCTCACAGCAGCACAGGGCAGCACAGTAGCACACAGAGCCCCATCTTAATACCAGACAGACTCTTCTCCCCTGAAAGGGCCACTCCTGTTCTGTTAACGTGTTTCAAGTCTAGATTAAGATTGTTATATTGACATGACAAACCAAGGATTAGGATGTGCCCTGGCCTGCAGAGTGATCAGGTCCAGGTGATCAGGCATCATAAGCTGAGCTGTGCTGTACAATTCGGTGCTAAAGGGCTTACAAAATCTTGCTATGCTGGTGCTGCTTATAGAAATCTTGTGCTACTCAAATCATGGTATTCTGGGCTATAGTGATCATACCATGAGGTTAAAAAAAATGAAGCTTTAATTGTAACTATGTGTCATGGTTTGAGATAGCCCCAAAAAATCCAATTCCCTAGCTCCATCCCCCTCCCACATCTCAACCTAATGTGAGATGGGCTTTCCCAGACAAAACACACCAGACTCAAAGGGGGGGAAAGGGAATATATTACAATGACTATACAAATAAATACCATATCACATTATACACATGATCACAACTATCTCTACCATGACATATAGTATTTACAATGGACCAGATCTCTTCTCCCCTCCAAATAAAAGTCCAGGAGGGAAAGAAGGACAGATCCCTTCCAGTCCTTAAGCAGCAGCATCTTCTGAGGCAGCAGTCTGTCTGTCTTCTCCACATGCAGCAGCTGATAGCTGGCTTTCTGCCAGCACTCAACGAGGGAGATATCCAAACTCTCCCTCGGCCCCCTTGACACAGGCAAAGGGGTCTTCCGTGGGCTTCGTAACCCCAGACAAGGTCGTATCACCACGTCATATCACGAGACACAGGGGGGTCTTCATGATGGTCTGGTATCTCCAGGAGACTCAGCTCCTTGCTTGCAGGGTCTCTGTGCCCTGTCTCTCAGGTTGCCACCGTGGCAGCAGTGCGAGGGGGGGGGGGAGCCAAGATCAACTCCCCCCGCATTCCATCTGGCCGTCCCGGTCCAGCTCCGGGACGTCTTTTGAGCTTCTCAGCTCCTCTCTCTCTCCAGTGCTGCATGTCTAAAACTCTTCTCCTAAATAGGAGTCCATGTACCTCTTTTCCAAGAGGGATCTCAAAGGAGTTTTGGGGGGCTGGTACAGTCTTATCCCAAACTCTGTCTCTCAGCTCCTGGCTTTCTTTCTCCTGGCTCTGTCTTCCAGGAGTCTTCTCTCTGGTGCTGCATGTTGCTTCTGCTGCTCCTTCAGTTCAGGTCCTTATCTCTGGCTCTCTGCCACCGTTCCTCTGGTCAGTCCCGGCTGCTGCTCTGTGCCCATGGAGAAAAAAACATCTCCCAGCATAACTACAGGCACCTAGCCCAGCTTTATGCTGTTCCAGGTTCCTGCAGCCCCCCAGCCAGGGCTGGGAGGGGGCCAGAGGTCCCAAGGGGCTCAGAGCCCCTTCCTCGTGGCTCACAACATGGCCACCTCTCCTCCAACAACCAAAAACTACAACTCTTCTCTTCCGGTCTGGTTGTGATATGTTTACATTTCTGCAGGAGCGCCCATTGGGCAGAACTTCAAAACTTCCAAGGGTTTCCACCCCTTGGGGTCTACCACTTCTCTTAGCCTCTGGGGGAAAACAAAGTCCAAACCACTACACTACCACAATTGTATGAAATTAAAGGGTTACCCAAAGATATACAACTAGAGATTCAACAGTGTAATAGTTATGAGGAGTATATCCAATTACTGAATTCGCTGTATTATTTTTCATTAAGAGGCTTTGGTATAGAGTATTGCTTTGCATGCAAAGAACCAGGTTGCTTGGCCTTGATTGCGTTTAGATGTAAGACTTGTGGAAGCAATTGGTGGCTTGGGCAAATTAATTTGTTTGGTATTTGGTGCAGAAAGTGTTCTTTTACATTATCATTACAGTCATACACACGTGAATTAGAGCAAACAACAGGTTTACCAATAGCTGAAGCATTACAATTATTTGAAGCTGAAGAACAAGGGATATTAGCTGGTTTGTGCTGGGACACTAATTATATTATAAAAAGACTGAGTATAATCAAAGGTACAAAAATAATAGCAAGCAGGTGTAAGAAGAACACACCTTTGACAACAATATACCCTGGTGGTCCCTTTGAAGGCGATCCACAACAATATCTAGATTATTGTATAGAGGCACATGGTCAAAGATGATGATTTCTTTATGGTTTTGGATTTTGAAAATAATTCTGATAACACAAGGACATCCCAGTATCCCTGTTGGGCCCAGAGAAAACATTTGGGTAACATTTGCCAACCAAACAGGTCAATTGGACTTCTGTCTAAGTTTAGCCTCAGCGTCAGATCCTTTTCAAACGTGTCTGATTGGCATTCCTTACCTTGATACAAGTGATTTTGCAGGATGGGTTAGCTCTAATCATAACAAAACCGAGGTGGAATTAGCCTGCAATGTAACAAAAGAACGCACAAACGACACCAAAGGCATGACATCTCTTTTGTCAGTGACTAGTCTAAACAGGACCATGACAGATAGCCCCAGTGAGTTACAATTATTTGGAGCTGTGTATGGAAATGACTCTTGCTTTAGACTCAATATGAATAAGGAAAAGACTTTTCTACAATGGCAACAAACGATTGGGAATGTATCCACTACGAACATAACAGCACAGAACCCTCCATACGAGAATGTAACCTGGTCCCAAGGCTATGTCAAAAACGTGTCAGTCAGTGTGACAAAGCCAAAATATTTACCACCTGGTTATTTCTTAATTTGTGGTAATAGAGCATGGTCTGGCATTCCTAAATACCCCATTGGTGGACCATGTTACTTGGGAAAATTGACCATGTTTACACCCACTATGAGACAAATAACACAGTTGAAAAGGAGAAATATTCGGAACAAACGAGACACTGAATTTGATAAGTATTGTAAATCAGTAGAAAACCAACCCATTAAATTTTGGTCACCTACGGCAAACTTCTTTGCATCCCTATTTGCCCCCCTTGGAGCAAAAAAGAGTCTGGTTCTTGTCCAAAGAACAGCTTGTTGGGCAAGGAATCAAATGAATAGAACCTCGAAAATTCTAGGGGAATTGGCTCATGACTTTGATGAAATAAGACATGCTGTTTTACAGAACAGAGCAGCTATAGATTTTCTATTACTGGCTCAGGGGCGTGGATGTGAGGAATTTGAAGGCATGTGTTGTATGAATCTTTCTGATCACTCTCAGTCCATCTACCAAAAACTAAAGGAAATGCAAGGTCATTTGGATGAGTCTAAAATCCAAAAGGATCCTATTAGAGAATGGTTAGCAAAGTTAGGTTTAGGACCATGGCTTGCTGAAATCACTAAACAAGCTATTTCACTTTTGCTGATATTGTTAGCTGCTTTATGCGTCGTTCCTTGTATTTTTAAGTGTATACAGAACATGCTAACGAAGGCGTGTGTGTGTGACCAGGTGTGTGTGTGACCCCCCAGGTGTGTGTGTGACCCCCAGGTGTGTGTGTGACCCCCCAGGTGTGTGTGTGTGACCCCCCAGGTGTGTGTGTGTGACCCTCCCCATCTTGGTTGTTGGGAGTTTGTTAGCAGGCCCAAATTTCTTAGTGAACTCTTTTGGGCCTGGCCTCCTGTTTCACCAGGGACGCAGCCCAGGCCCCGGTGTTCCCATTCCCATTCCACGGGTTTACATTCCTGTTCCAGGTGTTCCCATCCCATTCTAGTTGTTCCCATTCCCATTCCAGGTGTTCCCATTCCCATTCCAGGTGTTCCAATTCCCTTTCCGGGTGTTCACAGAAAATCAGAGGTTTTATACAAGTTTCATATGTGATTAAATGTGATAAATCGTATTCATGCGATTACATCTGTCTATACATATTAATAATGGGCAGAGCTCAGGCAGAGCTTCTCTTGGCCCTCAATGCTCAGAGGGGTTTAGGTGAGTCTGGGGTCTCTGCTCCTCTTCATCAGTTCCCAGTGTCCCCATCCTTGTCCCTCATGTTCCCACTCCATTCCTGGTGCTCTCCTTCCCAGTGTGACCATCCCATTCCTGATGTCCCCATTCCCAGTCCCTGGTGTCTCCAACCTGCTGCCAATGTCCCCGTTCCCATTCCTGGTGTCCCCATTCCCAGTTCCTGCTGTCCCCAACCTGCTCCCAATGTCTCCATTGCTATTCCTGGCGTCTCCATCCCATTCCTGATGTCCCCAGCCTGCTCCAGTGTCCCCACCCTTCCCCTGGGCTTCCCATCCTGCTCCTGGTGTCCCCATCCCTTTCCCCATTGTCTCACGGTGTCCCCATTCCCATTCCTGGTGACTCCAACCTGCTCCCAATGTCCCCATAACCATTCCTGGAGTTCCCATTCCCATTCCCATTCCTGCTGTCCGCAACCTGCTCCCAGTGTCCCCATCCAAGCCCCCCTGTCCCCATTCCCAGTCCTGGTTCCCAGAGAGGAACTGTCAGATGCCAGAGGAGGGAGCCAGGATTTATTGCCCAAAGCAGGAGATTTTCACACCCAAATTAAAGCCTCCGGAATAATTGTGGTCCTGGGTTTCACACAAGAAAAAGCAGGAAGTTGATCCATCGGGAAGAGCCGCAGGGGGACCGGGGTGGGTGGGAGCAGCGGGATGAGCTCTGCCAGCAGCTCCTGCCTTTCCGCAGGAAGAGGGAAGGGGCGGATCCAGCTCTGGGATTGCTCAGGCTGTGATTCCTGCTGGGATGAGAGCGGGGAAAGGAGTCACCATGTCCCTGTTCCCATCCCAGGGGATGGAGCTGGCTGTGGAGCCCAGGGAGAGTAGGAACTGCTCCAGATTCCCTCCTGATCCTGTTCTGTCCATCCCACCCCAATCCCACTCCATCCATCCCACACCAATCCCACTCCAGAATCCAGCCCTGATCCCAGTCCAGAATTCCACCTGAGCCCACTCTGGAATCCTGCCCTGAGCTGGAATCCCCTTCCAATCCCACTCCAGCCATCAGGCCCCCATTCCCCTCTGGAATCCCGGCATCCATCCTGGGATCCCTGCCCAGAGGATCTGGATCCACACACGCTGCTGGGACTCACTGGTGGGTGCGGGGTCGTATCCATTCCCCTCCCTCTTCCCTATGGAAAGAAAGCGGGATCAGCACCCGTGGCACAGGATCCCCGGAATGCTGCCGGGCGGATCCGTGCCCCTTCCCGACCCCCATCCCGGGAGTTACCGGATCGGAGCTTCCAGACACCGACTCCCACGAGGCCGATGATGATGATGATGGCAGCGATGACGGACACAGTGTCCTAGTTAGAACAGCTGGGACCGATTCCTCACTGGATGGGTGTAGCCCAAAACTGAGGATTCTATGGCCTTCCATGCCATTTTCCCAGGAACTGTTGTCAGGAGAGGCCTGCGAGGTTGGGGGGATGTCCTGAGCACCCTCCTGCCCTTTTATGGACTGAGCATCCTCATGGCCTTTTATGGAATTCCCCGCTCTGAGGGAAGAACTAAGCATCCTTTTATGGAATTCCGCGCTCTGAGGGGAGGACTGGGCATTCCTGCCTGAACTGGAGAATATATAAACGTGGAGTTTCAGAACCTTTTTCCCACTCGTGGGATCCAGAGGAGGACTGCAGCTCACCGCTCTCAAGCAGCCTGAGACCACCCCCCTCAACTGGACTGCAATCCCCACTTCTGACCAGACTGCAGCAGCTCTCCCACCAGTAAGTTTTTTTCTCCTCTACCTTTACTTTGGACTCGGGGGGGGACCCAAGGAAAACCACTTTGATCATGCCCCAGGGTGCTGGTTTATACATTTGGGTTTTGTGGATTAAAAGCAATTGCTTGTCTGTATAATCAGACTTATTGGGCAAGGGGGGCCCAGAGGGGGGAGAGCAGAGAGGGGCGATCCCGGAGCTGGGGGACCCCCGGAATGCTGGAGGGGGTGGGTGTAGAGAGGGAGCGCCGGGCCCCTTAAGCGGGGGTCTTGGAGAGGGGGAAGGCCTTGGAGTGTGGAGAGGAGGGGGGGCCTTGAGGCGGGGTGGGAGCCGAGAGCACCAAGAGGTTTGCGAGGGTGGGAGGCGAGAGAGGAGGGCCGGCCGGCCCCGGGAGACAGAGTGGGGAGAAGTGAGCCCTGGGACACCCCTGGCAACACTCAAAGGGACCCCAGAGAGTGGGAACCCCCCGGAGCCGCAGGACTCCTGGCAGCCCGGAGAAGGGGGACCCACAATGCAGGCAGAAGTGCCATCAGGCCAGACAGGGGGGACCCCCCTAACCCCAGAGAGCAGAGAGGGGGAACTCCTGGGAGGGGTTTTTGGGCTGAATGTTGGTGTTTTGGGGGTTTTTATGGACACAAGATGCCCGGTGAGTCCTAGAGCTGGACTTGGGCAGGAGGAACTCCCAAGGCAACGCGCTCATCCCTTGTTTTTCCCCCCCCATCAGGATTTCTGCTTCCCAAAGCTTGGGTGGATGGAGGAGGAGACTGTGAGGAAGAGGAAGATGCCACGGGCCCCCCAGGCAGGTGAGGAGGAAGTCAGTGCCCCTTTGGGTCGGTCTTTTGTCTTTTGTGGCCGTCCTGCCGGGGCTGGAGTTGGGGGGATGTCCTTGGGCTTCCCTGTGGGCCGGAGGCAAATCCCCTGCCTGTCCTTGTTGCTTCCTGCCCCAGGCCCCGAGGTGAGGCCGGAGAGCGCGGAGGACAAATCCCGGCGGCAGAGCCTGGTGGGAGAGGCCGTTTTGAAGGGCTCCCCGGCGCAGGAAGGCAGCGGGGAGGAAAAGGGCCGGAGATGCCCCCGCAGGAGGGGCTGCAAAGCCATCCCAGGGGGCTGTGAGGAGGAAAGAGCCAGCGTGTGCCGGGAAGGCGGCCGGAGCTTGAGGCGGAGCTGCGAGCTGGTGGTCCATGAGCATCCTCCCAGCAGGGAAAAGCCCTTCAGGTGTTTGGATTGTGGGAAGAGCTTCAGCAAGAGATCCGACCTCCTGAGGCACCAGCACATCCAAACTGGGGAACGGCCCTACACGTGTGGGGAGTGTGGGAAGAGCTTCAGTGACAGCTCCAACCTCCTCAAGCACTGTCGCATCCACACTGGGGAACAGCCTTACACCTGTGCGGAGTGTGGGAAGAGCTTCAATCAGAGTTCCAACCTCCGCATGCACCGTCGCATCCACAGTGGGGAACAGCCCTACACGTGTGGGGAATGTGGGAAGAGTTTCACTCAGAACTCCCACCTTCTCCGACACCAGATGATCCACAGTGGGGAAAGGCCCTACATGTGTGAGGAATGTGGGAAGAGCTTCACTCGGAGCTCCCACCTGCTCCGACACCAGATGATCCACAGTGGGAACGGCCCTACACGTGTACGGAGTCTGGGACGAGCTTCAGGGAGAGCTCCAGCCTTTGCAAACACCGTTGCATCCACACCAGGGAATGGCCCTACAAGTGCTTGCAATGTGGGAAGAGCTTCAGCACAAGCACCAAGCTGCTCAGCCACCAGCACATCCCCACTGGGGAACAGCCCGACACGTGTAGGGAATGTGGGACAGCTCCACCCTCTACACCCACCGTCGCCTCCACATCAGGGAGAGGCCCTTCCACTGTGGGGAGTGTGGGAAGAGCTTCAGGCAGAGCTCTTCCTTGACCTCCCACCAACGGACCCACCGGGAAGAGAAGCCCCGAGTGCCCCGACTGCGGGAAGAGCTTCGGCCGCTGCTCCAACTCCATCAGCCATGGGAGGACCCGCGTTGGATGATCCACAGGGACCCCCGTTGGGCACAGACCTGGTGTGCTGGTTTAATGGTAAACCAGCAGGGGAAATGTCAGCGGTGACACCTGGAATGGGATGGAACACCTGGAAAGGGAATGAGAATGCCTGGAATGGGAATAGGGACATAACGAATGGGATTGGGACAATAGAAATGGGATGGGAACACCAGGAATGGAAATGGGAACACCTGGAATGGGAATGGGGACATTGGGAACAGACTGGGGACACTAGGAATGGGAATGGGGGCAGCAGGAATGGGAGTGGGGACACGTGGAATGGGGAGGGAACACCTGGAATGGGAATGGGAACACCTGGAATGGAAATGGGGACACCAGGAATGGAAATGGGAACCCTTGGAATTGAAATGGAGACACCTGGAATGGGAACACCTGGAATTGGAATGGAGACACCTGGAATGGGGACACCTGGAATGGAAATGGGGACACCAGGAATGGAAATGGGAACACCTGGAATTGAAATGGAGACACCTGGAATGGGAACACCTGGAATTGGAATGGAGACACCTGGAATCGGAACACCTGGAATGGGAACACCTGGAATGGGAATGGGGACATCAGGAATGGGAATGGGGTACCTGGGCTGGGAATGGGAACATTGGGAATGGGAACATTGGGAGCAGGTTGGGGACACCAGGAATGGGAATGGGAACATCTGGGATTGTAATGGGGACACCTGGAATTAGAATAGGGAAAACAGAGGTGGGATGGGAACACCTGGAATGGGAATGGGGACAATAGTAATGGGAATGGAGACACCTGGAATGGGAATGGGAACACCAAGAACTGGGAATGGGGAAAACAGAAGTGGGATGGGAACACCAGGAATGGGAGGAGGGACAATAGGAATGGGAATGGGGACACCTAGAATGGGATGGAACACCTGGAAAGGGAATTGGAACACCTAGAATGGGAATGGGAACACCTGGAATGGGAATGGGAACTACTGGAATGGGAACTCCTGGAATGGGATGGGAACACCTGGAACAGGAATGCAAACCCGTGGAATGGGAATGGGAACACCCGGGTCAGGGCTGTGTCCCTGGTGAAACAGGAGACCAGGCCCAAAAGAGTTCACTAAGAAATTTGGGCCTGCTAACAAGCTCCCAACAGCCAAGACCATCTGTGCTCGTTCTGTTCTACTGACTGGAGCAAAGCTTCAGAGAATAGTCCAGGAACATGTCCTTGGCCTAGAGGGGATAAATTAGAGAGACAGCAGGATCAGGGAGACATTGGAAGAGGAGGAATAGGCCGGGAGCCAGGGCTTTTTCCAAGCTTCAGGGAGCGGGTCAAGAAGAATGGAAGAGAAGGAAGGTCAAGCTGAGGAAGATGAGTTGAAGCCCCCAGAGCCACGGAGGAAGAGTGGAAGTCCCCTCAGGATTGAGGTCCAAGAGAAGCACCGCCCCAAGCCCCACCTGAGCTCCACCTATACTCCGCCTGTTATTAATATGCAGAGATAGATGTTGGAATCACTTGAATATGCATTTAATCACAGCTGAAGATTGCATAAAAATGCTGATTTTGTGTGAAGCCTTGGAGCAAGTTTTTCCAGCGCGAGCTGGCTTGCTCCCAACGTTGAATAAACAAATACCTTGCTGCTTAAAGAGAAAAAAGTCTCTGAGCAGTTGCTCGGACCGATTTTTCGGATTCAGCGCCCAGTCAGTCCCAGGATGATCCCAGTCACTCCTGGTCTCTCCCAGTTGCCCCCAGTTTCCTCCATGTGGTCCCACTCATTCCCAGTTGCCCCCAGAAGCTTCCAGCATGATCCCAGTTGCTCACAGCCACTTCCAGTCATCCCCAGTGCACTCCCAGTTGCTCCCAGGATGATCCCAATCACCTCCTGCATGATCCCACTCACTCCTGGTATGATCCCTGTATGACCCCAGTCACCCTCAGTGTGGTCTCAGTTGCTCCCCGCATGGGCCAAGCTTCTCCCACTGTGATCCCAGTATGATCCCAGTTGTCCCCATCATGGTCCCAGTTGCTCCCAGTTGCCCCTAGCACAGATCCAGTCACTCCAAGTATGATCCCGGTCTTCCCTCCTGACAGTCCCACTCAATCCCAGTTGCTTCTCTTGTAAATCCAGTCACTCACAGTTCCTTCCAGTTCCCCCCAGCCTGGTCCTAATTCCCCTTCATGTAGTCTCAGTCACTCGCAGTACAGTCTCAGTTACCCCCACCATGGTTGCAGACACTCCCAGTATATCCCAGTAGAGCCCTCAGCATGCTCATAGTCCTTCCCAGTCACTCCCAGATGCCCTAGTAACATTCCAGTTTCCACCAGTATGATCCCAGTGCCTCCAAGGCACTCCCACTATATTCTGTGTGGCCTCCAGTTGCGTCCAGTAGCCCTCGGTGTGGTCCCAGTTGCTCCCAGTATGATCCCTGTTGCCCCAGTTCTGGTCCTGGAGGGTCCCAGTGTGCTCAGGTCCTGCTCCCGGGGGGTTCCGCTGGGTCCCAGTCCATCCCAGTCCATCCCAGTCCCTTCCCAGCAGCCGCCGCCGTTTCCCGGGTCCTGCCCCCCCGCCCCCCCAAGATGCTGACGGGGGTCGGGGCTCCGTCTTTGCCTTTGTCTCCCTGGACCTGCCTGGAATGAAGGGGCCGCTGGGACACTGTGGGACCTCCTGAAACCAAAGGAACCCGGGGAGAATTTGGATACTCCTGGAATCAAGGCACAATTGGGACACTGCAGGGCCCTATGGAAAAAAAGGAACCTTGTGACACTGCGGAATTCATGGAATCCAGGGGCCTTTGTGACGGGGGGCCTCATGGAACCAAAGGAAGCCTGAGGTGTTTCCGAAGGTCATGGAATCAAGGGGCCACTGGGACACTGCAGGGCCTCCGGGAATTAAAGGAACACTGGGACACTGGGGTGGGACATCCCCCCTGCAATGGCACCAAGACAATGCCCCATTTGCAAAGGGGTCAGTGCTGAGCTGAGAGGGGGCCAGGACAAGGTAGGAGATGTTGGACCCCAGACTGGTTTGACCCCAAATGAAGCCCCTGATGGTGAGGGAACCCCTGGAGTCCAAGGACTGTCAGCCCATGGGTTTCTACCAGAAAGGGCCAGTCCCCTTTCCCAGGGGCAGCTTCTTCCAACAGAACCCTTCTTGGGGGGTGTGTGGAGATTCCTGCCTTGGCTGGGGACCCCAGCATCCTTCCCAGTCCACACCAGTCATTCCCAGTCAATCCCAGTCATTCCCAGTCCCTCTACCTCCACTCCCAGACCCTCTCCGTCCATTCCCAGTCGTTCTCACTTCACTCCCACATCTCCCAACTCTCTCCCCAGTGACCCCCTAGCCCATCCCCTTCTACCCCACTCTATTCCCCGTCCCTCCCACTACCATCCCAGTCCCTCCTAGTGCCCCCCAGCGTGTCCATCTCGCTGGTGCCGTCGAGCTCCCAGCCCGGCCCCGGCCACCTGCTCTGCTTCGTGATGGATTTCTACCCTGCGCCGGTGCAGGTGAGGTGGTTCCAGGATGGGCAGGAGCTGCCGGAGCACGTGGTGGCCACCGACGTGGTCCCCAACGGGGACTGGACCTACCAGGTGCTGGTGATGCTGGAAATCCCCCCCCAGCGCGGGGTCACCTACAGCTGCCAGGTGGAGCACGTCAGCCTGGAGCACCCCCTCAGCCGGCACTGGGGTACGGCCCGGCCCCCCCAGCACCGGGGGGGCGACTGGGGGCGACTGGGAGGGAGTTTGCAGGAGTGGTCTGGAAAGGGTGGAAGGAAGTTTGTGAGGTCTTGGGTTGACTGGGAGGGGTTCAGAGAAGTCCTGAAGGGACTGGGAAGGGACTGGGAGGGGTTCAGGGGGAGCCCTGGGGGTGATGGGAGGGGGGTTAGAGCGTCCTAAATGGTCTGGGAGGGGTTTTGTTGGAAGGTCCCAAAGGGGCTGGGAAGGGACTGAGAGGAGATTTCAGAGGGTCCTGCGTGGGCTGAGAGAGACTAGGATGGTGTTTGTGGGGTCCTAGGTGGTCATTTGAGGTTTTGGGGATGCTGACCCCCCCGGTTCCCCCCAGAGATGCTACCGGACACCGTCCGCAGCAAGATCCTGGTGGGGGTCGGGGGCTTCTTCTTGGGCTTGGTCTTCCTGGCGCTGGGGCTCGGCTTCTACCTGCGGGAGAAGGTAAAGGGGGGTCCCCAAATGGGGGTCATGTCCCCCCCCTTACTCTCCCACAACCTCTGTCCCCCCCTGCCTCCCCACCCTACTCTAAGCCCCTTTTCTCCCTTCACAGAGCTCCTGAGCCCCCGGTGGCCGCAGCCCCTCCCCGTGGCCTCGGGCCCAGCTGGGACCCCCCAGTCCATCCCCACGATGAGTTTGGGGGGTCGTGTGTCCCCTCCATCCTGCTTTTCTCTGACCCCAGCCGGCTGCTCCCAGTGTTCCCAGGAAAGCTTCCCAGTTCTCCCCAGTCCCTGTTATTGGGGGGCAGTGAGGGCAGGGGGGAGGGGATCCCTGGCAGAGCTTTCCTTCTTCTAAAAAACCAAGCAGGAATTTTTCTTTCCCCTGCCCCACTGGAAAAGAAAGATGTTCAATGGGGGAGGGGGCTTTGCCTTGGGTGACTCACACCCCCAAAAGAACTGGCCCAGCCCACATTGCAGGTTGGGAGCCCTCAGAAGGCTCTGGGGGGGTGGAGTTTTTTGCTTTCTCCTGGGCAAAGGGCAAGGCCCTTCACTTTGGCCTTAACTCAGGCAAGGGGTGTGTTGGAGACGCTCCGAGGTCCTTTTGTTCTCGACCTTCTCATCTGGCTCTTTGCTGGTTCCCGTTTGCCTTCGTTTCCTGCGCCCTGTTCTGCCCCCAGCCCGGACCTGCTCGGACTTCACGGGACAGGTTTGACCCCCCTCCAGAGGAACCTTTTGGGGAGGAGGTTGCCCTTTCCCTCCTGCGCTCCCGTGTTGGCAGTGGCGTGTGTTCATCGGCCAAAAGGGGGAATTCCCGGCCACAGCCAACCCCAGACAGCGGGAGTTTCGTGGGAAGAGCCCCTTCTTCCCCTTTTCCACTTTTTCCCCTTTTTGTTCTTCTGCCAATACACAGATATCCTTTAATCAAGAGCTGTTATTTTTCCTTTTTCCATACTGCCTCAACTGGAATCTCTTAATTTCCAATTTACAGTTGCTTAGAGGGAGGAGTTTGGTTTTCCTCATAACTCATCCCCCTTAGCAAAACACTTCAGTCTCACTCAACTGAGACAGAGGTGCTGCCCCATGCTCCTGCCCTTGCCATTGCACATCCCCACATCCCAGAGCCCCAGCAAGAGCCCTGAGGAATGAGGCAGGCACAGGATCTCCCTTCCCAGGGCTGGGGTTCAGGCCTCGGCCCTTTGCAAGAACAAAACAAAGCCAGATTTATTCAGCATCACAGACCCCGGGACTTTGCTTGTCCCCACCTGTCATCACTGCCTCCAGTTTTCAGCTCTGACTGGAAGCAGGGGACAATTTCTGAGTGCTGGCCCTCAGTGGGACCCATTAACACCAGGAGAAACTGTGGACTTGGATCTGACTTGGAATTCTTCAGAGGTTTCTTGAACTTGCTCTCTGTCTGATGTTCAGGGACTCATCCCCAACCCCCGAGGGTCATTCAGTGCCTGGGGCTGTGTCTGTGCTGCAAAGCTGGGCCGGGCTCCTGGCACACAGGGAGCTCCTGGCAAGCGGGCAGCGCTGCAGAGAGACAGCTCTGCCCAGGAGCAGCTCCTCTGCACAACCCAGCAGGGCTGAGGGCACTGCCAGGCCAGCTCAGGGACACCAGCAGGGCACAGACAGAGCTTCAAGGGGCTCAGGGTTGGGAGGGTGACTGAGAGCTCCCTGCAGGAGGAATCTTGGCAGGGCTGCACACGGGCAGTCTGGGGCTGCAGGGCAGTGCAGGGGCAGCTCATGGAGGCATCTCCTAAAGCTGACCCAGCCCCAGCTGATGGGATGGGTGAGGAGGGGTCTGTTGGGGGGCACTTTGGCAGAGCTGTGAAGCCGGGGGTGCAGTCAGAGGTGCCCAGGGTTGTGGGGCAGAGCAGGGTCCTGCAGCCCAGGGCACTGCTGGGCAGGGACTCTGCTGCCTGCCAGGGGCAGCTCTCAGCCGGCCCAGGGAGCTGCTCCAGGGCTGGGGGAGAAGGGCTGTGGGCAAGGAGCAAACCCCAATTGACAGGGGAAGGCAGGGCAGGGCCCTTCTGCTGTCGAGACGGTGCAACACATGTCAGGAATGATCACAGCTCCAAATGACTGCTGGGGGTTTCTAAGAGGAATTTTCAGGAAATGCAGCAAGGCAGGGGCATCCTGAAAGGGAAGGATCCTGTACTTTCAGTGTTCTGCTTCCGGTTCCCAGGGATGGGCAATGAGAAAGATCAATTCATGTCTCCATTCAGGAGGAAGCATGGAAAATCCAAAGCTCTTCTTCTTCAAGGGCAATGGTGCAGGGAGTGTCAGAAATCAGCCCCCTGGGCCTCACAGGCAGCAGCAGTGGTGCTTTTCCAGCCTCCTCAGGGTTGCTCTGCTGTTGCCATCAGAGCCTGCCCAGCCAGAGGTGCCCCTGGGCACCAGAGTGCCCTGTGCTGGGAGGGCTCTGCAGGGCAGAGCTGAGCACCCAGGGCTGGGATGGGCTCTGGATGCACTGCCAGGGCCCAGCTCTGGGCACAGGGAAGCAGCTGCTGGCAGGGACAGCTCCAGGCAGCAGAGCCTGAGCACTCCTCTGCATCGCCCTCTGCTCAGCTGCACAGGGAAAGAGGGAAGAGTTGGGAGGAATTGATTTTGCAAGTGGAGTCTTCACAAAAACCCACCGTTTTTTGCAGGCATCTTTGAAGTGGATCAGGGAACCTGTGTGCTGAGCAGCAGGTCACTTGTGGGCAGAGCAGCTCTCCTGAGTCTGCACTGGGGCACAGGGAGCCCTTTGGGACCTCAGAGCTGTCCAGGGTTCAGACTGAGAGCAATGGGGAGGGTGAGAATTCCTGCCTGGTCATGGAAAGTGCTCTCATTGAGCAGCACAGAGCTGAGTTGAACAAAGTTCCCCCAAAGAAATCCAAAGAATTTGGAGGAGATTGTAAAGCAGCAGAGGATTGACTCAAGGCAGCCCTGCCCTGACTGTGCTGCCTCTCCTGTCCCCTCCCCAGCGCGGGACGCGCAGAGGCCGCCCAGCTCCCCCCAGCCAAGGCCTACCGGGCCCCACCAGCAGCGGCTGCTGGCCCAGTCACTTCCAGTCACTCCCAAGAGGATCCCAGTTGCCCTCAAGGTGGTCCCAGTTGCTCCCAGTCCCCCCCAGGATGGTTCCTTTCCCTCTCAGGGACTCCCAGTCGGAGTCCAGTATGGCCCCAGGCACTTTCAGTCACTGCCTGGAGGAGGCCATTTGCCCCTGCATGGTCCCAGTTGCTCCCAGGATGATCTCAGTATGTGTTCAGTATGTGTCCCAGTATGGCCCCAGGAACTTGCAGACACTTGCAGTACAAATCCAGTTTGATCCCAGTAATCCCAGTATGGTTGCAGTGCCTCTCACATACTCCCAGTAGTATTGCAGTCACTCCCAGGATGGTCCCAGTATGAGCCCACCAGGGGCCCAGCTGCTCCCACTCTGATCCCAGTTGCCCCCAGTGTGGTTGCTGCAGGATGGATCAGGAATGGCGACCTCTTTGTGCCCCTCCCTTGTGTCACCCTGTTCTGAGGGAGCTTTGGGGGGACATCTGCACCCCAACACGGCATCCAATGCATCCCAAAGTGTGCTGGGACCCCCTTGAACCTGGGAATTGAGGAGAAACATGGAAAAACCCTTGTCAGAGAGAAAATTGGGTGACCTGAGTCCTGGATGCTTTTAGGAAAGAGCTCTAAACATTTCTTGAAGAATGGAGGGGGTGTGTGACTTTTTTATTCTTGACCTTTCCAGTTCTCCATTTGGGGGCAGGATGTCCTCTGGGCCAATGTTTTGTTCCCTTTGCAGTGAGTGCAGCCTCAGAGGGCTGAGCCCTCTCTGGCTGGGCTTGGCCTCTCCTGCAGAGACTCAGGCCTGGCTGGGCTGCCCCAGGCAGACGCTGCAGGAAGAAGAGCTCAGGCCGCCTGGGTCTGGTGTCCCTGGGGCTCAGCCTGTGCCCCATTGCTGGGCAGGGGCTGAGCCCCACCTCTGCCTCGGGGCCTTGGCCAAAGGGCTGGCAAGGAAGAGGCCCAGCAGCCTTGGGGCCTGCCCAGCTTTCCTCCTCCCTGGGGGCTCTCAGTCCTCCCCTGACACCGTGTGGGCCCAAGGCCTTGCTGGCTTCGGGCTCACGGCCCGCCGGCACCATCCCAGCGGCCTGACCCCCCTCCTTCCCCTCTCTCCAGCCTCTCCTGCCTTTTCTGGCAAGGGGTCATCCAAGGAAAACCCCAGTTCTCAGCAATGGCACCTGTGGCACGGCTGCAAGGCTCGAGTGGGCCAGGCAAGAGCAGGAGCACCGAGAGCCTGAGGAGCCAGGAGATGCCCTGGCTGGGCATTGTGCTGCTGCGGGACGAGCTGACACCTCTGCACAGTCTCTGCCCGTCCCTGCCAGATGACTTCTGCCCAGGCTCTGGGCACGGGGACGCAGCACTGACAGTTTTCAGCCACCGCGCTGTTCCACAGAGGCTGTGATGTCACAAGGCCCTTGCCTGGCAGCCAGGAGATGGGCAAGGCAAGGCAAGGACGGAGCCTCGGAGCCACCAGCACGCTGTCCCCAAAGGCTGGGCTGGCACAGAAGCCCAGAGTCCCTGAGCTTGGCAGAGACTTGGGAGATCAACCGGGGTCCAGCCTACGCCCCATCCCCAGCACGTCAAGCAGACCACGGCACTCAGTGCCATGGCCAGTCTTTGCTTAAACACCTCCAGGGACGCTGTCTCCACCACCTCCCTGGGCAGCCCATTTCAATACCTAATCCCTGTTTCTCTCCAAAAAGTCCTACTCCTGTCCCTGACAAACAGCCCCTGACAGGCAGGTCCTCGTGTCCTCTTGTCCTGTAGCCTGTTGCCTCGGAGAAGGGGCTGACCCCCACCTGGCTCCAGCCTCCTGTCAGGAAGTTGTGGACAGGGAGAAGGTCAGCCCCGAGCCTCCTCTTCTCCAGGTTGGAGAAGCCCAGCTCCCTCAGCTGCTCCTCACAGGCCATGCACTGCAGACCCTTGCCCAGCTCCATTGCCCTGCTCTCCACCCACTGCAGCCCCTCAAGGTTCTCCCTGAATTGAGGGGCCCAGAGCTGGACACAGCACTCCAGCTGTGGCCTCAGCAGTGCCCAGTCCAGCAGAAGCATCACTGCCCTGCTCCTGCTGCCACACTCTTTCTGATCCAGGCCAGCCTGCCCTTGGCCTTCTTGCCCACCTGGGCACCCGCTGGCTCAGGTTCAGCCTCTGTCCACCAGCACCCCCAGGGCCTCTCCCACGGGGACCCTTTGCAGCTCCTCTGCCCCCGGCCTGGAGCTGCAGGGGGTTCTTGTGGCCAGAGGCCCCAAAGGCACCAAAGGCACTCTTGAACCTCATGCCCACGGGCTCGGCCCAGTGGTCCAGCCTGTCCAGGTCCCTCTGCACAGCCTTCCTACCCTCCAGCACATCCACACTGCAAGCCAACTTGGGGTCCTCTGCCAATTTGCTCCTGGAAGACTCAATGCCCTCCTGCAGATCCCCACGAAAAATAGGCAACAGGACTGGGCCTGTCACCCAACAAGTTCTAGTGCTTGGCAAAGGAGCCCACCCAGCAGTGGGGAGAAACTGCTGGCAGGAGATTGAATGGGGGCAATAGACAATGGATGATGGACAAGTTCTGGGCCATGGCCATTTGTTAGAAAAACAAAGTAAAAGTTTAAGGCCTGCCATATTTCAGTGGTCAGAGACCTGGCAGAGAAATCTATTTTTGAGACCTGGACACCAAGAAGGCGGAATTTCTAAACCACTAAGACCCTTAGAGAAACCAGTGACAAAGACAAAACTAACACAGTTACTGAGGCTCTCTCTATCCAGGGAAAAGACAAGAAAAGGACAAAAATTGTGGACTAAGTATCATGCAAAGTGAGAAATCAAGAGCCCATAGAAGAGAGAAGAAGAATTCCTGCAGAGAACTGGTAAGCCAATGGACAGGAATTCCTTTGTCTGATAAAATGTAAAAAGTAGTTAAAAGTTTTGAGAACTGATGTACAGGTGTTAGAGAGCAATTCCTGTGTCCCTTCAGCGCTGAATGAAGTAGGGTCACCTCTGGAACCCAACCAACTGCTCAGAGATTTTATTCCCCGGCTTTCACTGACGGTTTTTGGGGACCCAGATGAGACAAAGCAGCGCCGACAGGGCAGAGCAGAGGAATCGTTGGCCCTGCAGCGTGTACCAAAGGAGTTTTGGGGAGATCTTCCAGTTCCCTGGTCTGGAGAGTTCACCACGCCTTCTTTTCTGGGAAAAAGAACAGGCCATGAATTTTGGGGACTTGGTTTTAAGGCCTTTTGCCTGCCCATAAGGCACAGCAATGGGAAGGACGCAGCGTGAGGCTGAGAGGTTTCTGTCATGGTTTGTGGGCTTGGGTGAGATTGGGCCATAATTACAGGACACCTGTAAAATCTGGGCTTTGGGAAAGGTTGGGGAAGGTTGGGAAAGGTGTTCAAAGGGTGGTTTTGCCTGAGGTGTTAAACATGGGAGCGGGTCTATCTTCCCAATTCCCAAGAGAAGAGATCCCAGAAAGCTCCCCTGAAGGTTGAGTTTAAGGGAACAGGAGAAGAGACTGAGGGTAAGGGGTTTCTTTCCTGGAGGGAAGGGCTGTCGTTCACTTGCAGGAGCCCTGCGCTGAAATTGCCAGTCTGACTGCCCAAACTGAACACAGCTGAAAATTCCTGCCAGACAAAAAGTGCCAGGACAGAAAGCTCTTGCTGCCCATGGAGTGCCCAGGGTGGCCCCCAACTGCATCTGAAACCCGAAGGTTCCAGGCTTTCTTTCCTGGGGGAAAGGCCGTGACATCCCAAAGAGTCCCGTGGCAGACAGGTGGGGCTGCACTGTGGGGGTGTGAGGTGTTGGTTCTTTGGTTTCCAGGGGCTATTCCAGAATGGAGAGGACAGGCTGTGACATCACAAAGGGGCCCATGGCACACGGGTGGGGTTGAACTGTCACATGGTGGGGCCTTGGTTCTTTGGTTTCCAGAGGCTAGAAATTAAGAGACTTCAGGTGGAAGTGTGGAAAAGAAGAAACCTTTTATTAACAAAATCTGAATAAACAGCAAATGATGCAACCAAAAGCTTTCAGAAGAAACAAAACAAAGTCCCAAATCCCCAGGTGGGGGGGAGAAACTGTCCCGGCAGTTCAAAGCTCTCTCAGCCCCGTGTGCTCGCAGCCAGCAGTGAAGGAGTCCCTTTTCCCAGGGGCAGTCCCCAAAGCAGAACACCTCGCTCCCAGATGGGTCGGGCCCTCTCTCTCTCTCTCTCTCTCTCTCTCTCTCTCGGTCGTTCTCCACGAGGTGTCCCGTGGGGAAAAAACTTCCTGTCAGGAAAAGAGAACAAGGTGGCCAAAATCAGCTCCCGCTCTGTCCGGTCCCGGACAAACCCCAAAAGCCCCCGAACAAAGGACCCCCCGCCCTCCCCACGGCCACCGCGGTGTCCCCGAGAGCCGCCCTCCCCCCACTGCCCCTGCCCAGCGCCTGCGGCTCCGCTCCAACCCACCCCATCCCGGGAGACACAGATGGGAATGGGGGGGACACTGGGAAACAATTCCAACACCTCTTTTCAAACCTCTGACACCTGCTTCCCAGACATTCCCAAAGAAGGGGCTTCCCGTGGCCTCGAGCCAGGGACCAACCTTTGTATTAAACCAACTCCTGGAGAGACACGTTCCCATCCCTGTCCCCATTCCCATCCCTGTCCCCATTCCCATTCCTGGGGTTCCCATCCCTCTCCCCATTTCAATTCCTGAGGTTCCCATCCCTCTCCCCATTCCCACTTCCTGCTGTGCCAACCTGCTCCCAGTGTCCCCGTTCCTGTCCCCACTATCCCTATCCTGGTCTCCCATGTCCCCATTCCCAATCCTGCTGTCCCCAACCTGCTCCCAGTGTCCCCATTCCCATTCCTGGAGTTCCCATTCCCATTCCTGCTGTCCCCAACCTACTCCCAGTGTCCCCATCCCTGTCCCCAATGTCCTCATCCCAATCCCCCCGTCCCCATTCCTATTCCTGGTTCCCAGACAGGAACTGCCGGATGCCGGAGGAGGGAGCCAGGATTTATTGCCCAAAGCAGGAGATTTTCACACCCAAATTAAAGCCTCAGGAATAATTGTGGTCCTGGGTTTCACATGGGAAAAAGCAGGAAGTTGATCCATCTGGAAGAGCCGCAGGGGGGCCAGGGTGGGTGGGAGCAGCGGGATGAGCTCTGCCAGCAGCTCCTGCCTTTCCGCAGGGAGAGGGAAGGGGCAGATCCAGCTCCGGGATCATTCAGGCTGTGATTCCTGCTGGGATGAGAGTGGGGAAAGGAGTCACCATGTCCCTATTCTCATCCCAGGGGATGGAGCCGGCTGTGGAGACCAGGGAGAGTAGGAACTGCTCTGGATTCCCTCCTGATCCTGTTCTGTCCATCTCACCCCAATCCCACCCCAATCCCACTCCAGAATCCAACCCTTATCCCAGTCCACAATTCCACCTGATCCCACTCTGGAATCCTGTCCTAGTTAGAACAGCTGGGACCGATTCCTCACTGGATGGGTGTAGCCCAAAACTGTGGATTCTATGGCCTTCCATGCCATTTTCCCAGGAACTGTTGTTGGGGGGGGGAGGCCTGTGAGGTGGCGGGGGTGTTCCTGTCCTCATATCCTTTTATGGAATTCCTCTCTCTGAGTATCCTCATACCCTTTTATGGAATTCCCCTCTCTGAGTATCCTCATACCCTTTTATGGAATTCCCCGCTCTGAGGGAACGAACTGAGCATCCTTTTATGGAATTCCCCACTCTGAGGGGAGGACTGGGCATTCCTGCCTGAACTGGAGAATATATAAACCTGGAGTTTCAGAACCTTTCCACCACTCGTGGGATCCAGAGGAGGACTGCAGCTCACCGCTCCCAACCAGCCTGAGACCACCCCCCTCAACTGGACTGCAATCACCACTTTTGACCAGACTGCAACAGCTCTCCCACCAGCAGGTATTTTTCCCCTCTTCCTTTACTTTGGACTCGGGGGGGGGCCCAAGGAACAGCACTTTGTTCATGGCCCAGGGTGGTGGGTTCTACATTTGGGTTTTGTGGATTAAACCCAATTGCTTGTCTGTATGATCAGACTTATTGGGCAAGGGGGGCCAAAGTAGGGCCCAGAGAGGGGAGAGCAGAGAGGGGCAATCCCGGAGCTGGGGGACCCACGAAATGCTGGGGGGGGGGGGGGGTAGAGAGGGAGCGCCGGGCCCCTTAAACGGGGTCCCGGAGAGGGGGAAGGCCTTGGAGTGTGGAGAGGAGGGGGGGCCTTGAGGCGGGGTGGGAGCCGAGAGCACCAAGAGGTTTGCGAGGGTGGGAGCTGAGAGAGGAGGGCCGGTCGGCCCCGGGAGGCAGAGTGGGGAGAAGTGAGCCCTGGGACCCCCCTGGCAACACTCAAGGGGACCCCGGTGAGTGGAAACCCCCAAGAGCCGCGGGACCCCCGGCAGCCTGGAGGAGGGGGACCCCCAATGCAGGCAGAAGTGCCATCAGGCCAGACAGGGGGGACCCCCCTAACCCCAGAGAGCAGAGAGGGGGAATTCTGGGATGGGGTTTTGGGCTGAATCTTTGTGTTCTGGGAGTTTTTATGAGCACAAGATGCCCTGTGCGTTCTAGGGATGGACTTGGGCAGGAGAAACCCCCAAGTCAATGCGCTCACCCCTTTTTCCCCCCTCCATCAGGATTTCTGCTTCCCAAAGCTTGGGCGGATGGAGGAGGAGGCTGCGAGGAAGAGGAAGATGCCGCGGGCCCCCCACGCAGGTGAGGAGGAAGTCAGTGCCCCTTTGGGTCAGTCTTTTGTGGCCGTCCTGCCGGGGCCGGAGTTGGGGGGATGTCCTTGGACTTCCCTGTGGGCCGGAGGCAAATCCCCTGCGTGTCCTTGTTGGTTCCTGCCCCAGGCCCTGAGGTGAGGCCGGAGAGCGCGGAGGACAAATCCCGGCGGCAGAGCCTGGTGGGAGAGGCCGTTTTGAAGGGCTCCCCGGCGCAGGAAGGCAGCGGGGAGGAAAAGGGCCGGAGATGCCCCCGCAGGAGGGGCTGCAAAGCCATCCCAGGGGGCTGTGAGGAGGAAAGAGCCAGCATGTGCCGGGAAGGCGGCCGGAGCTTGAGGCGGAGCTGCGAGCTGGTGGTCCCTGAGCAGCCTCCCAGCAGGGAAAAGCACTTCAGGTGTTTGGAATGTGGGAAGAGCTTCAGGAAGAGAACCAACCTCCTGAGGCACCAGCTCATCCACACTGGGGAACGGCCCTACATGTGTGAGGAGTGTGGGAAGAGCTTCAATCAGAGCTCCGACCTGCTCCGACACCAGGTGATCCACACTGGGGAAAGGCCCTACATGTGTGAGGAATGTGGGAAGAGCTTCAATCGGATGTCCTCCCTGCTTCGACACCAGGTGATCCACAGTGGGAAAGGCCCTACACATGTGGGGAGTGTGGGAAGAGCTTCAGGGACAGCTCCAGCCTTTGCAAACACCGTTGCATCCACACCAGGGAATGGTCCTTCAGGTGCTTGGAATGGGGGAAGAGCTTCAGCACAAGCACCAAGCTGCTCAGCCACCAGCACATCCACACTTGGCAACAGCCCTACAAGTGTAGGGAATGTGGGACAGCTCCACCCTCTACACCCACCGTCGCCTCCACATCAGGGAGAGGCCCTTCCACTGTGGGAAGTGTGGGAAGAGCTTCACGCAGAGCTCTTCCTTGACCTCCCACCAACGGACCCACCGGGAAGAGAAGCCCCGAGTGCCCCGACTGCGGGAAGAGCTTCGGCCGCTGCTCCAACTCCATCAGCCATGGGAGGACCCGCGTTGGATGATCCACAGGGACCCCCGTTGGGCACAGACCTGGTGTGCTGGTTTTAAGGTAAACCAGCAGGGTAATGACAGCAGTGACATCACAGGGACAGTGGTGACATCACAGGGACATTGGTGATATCACGGGGACAGTGGTGACATCACCGGGGGTTAATTTTGGTGTGAAAATCTCCTGCTTTGGGCAATAAATTCTGGATCCTCCTCCGGCATCTGGCAGTTCCTCCCTGGGAACCAGGAATGGGAATGGGGACAGGGGGAATGGGAATGGGAACACCTGGAACGGGAATGGGAACATTGGGAGCAGACTGGGAAGAACAGGAATGGGAATAGAGACATCAGGAACTGGGAATGGGGGCACCTGGATTGGGAATGGGGACACCGGGAGAGGGAATGGAGACACTGGGAGCAGGTTAGGGACACCAGGAATGGGAATGGGGACACCTGGAATTGGAATGGAGACACCAGGAACTGGGGTGGGAACACCTGGAATGGGAATTTGTGGAATGGGAATGGGAACACCTGGAATGGGAATGGGAACATTGGGAGCAGATTGAGGACACCAGGAATTGGAATGGATACACCAGGAATGGGAA
The DNA here is from genome assembly GCF_025592945.1 of Manacus candei. Lineage (NCBI taxonomy): Eukaryota > Metazoa > Chordata > Aves > Passeriformes > Pipridae > Manacus > Manacus candei. Next base: position 30,406 of record NW_026138293.1, read on the forward strand.
TGGGGACACCTAGAATGGGATGGAACACCTGGAAAGGGAATTGGAACACATGGAATGGGAATGGGAAAACCTGGAATGGGAATGAGAATGCCTGGAATGGGAATGGGGACATTGGTAGCAGACTGAGGACACCAGGAATGGGAATGGGGGCAGCAGGAATTGGAATGGGGACACGTGGAATGGGGATGGGAACACCTGGAATGGAAATGCGGGCACCAGGAATGGGATAGGAAACTCTGGAATGGGAATAGGAACACCTGGAATGGGAATGGGGACATCTGGAATGGGAATGGGGACATCAGGAATGGGGATGGGAACACCTGGAATGGAAATGGGGACACCAGGAATGGGAATGGGAACACTGGGAGCAGGTTGGGGACACCAGGAACGGGAATGGGAACACCTGGAATTGGAATGGGGACACCTGGAATGGGAATGGGAAGTCGTGGAATGGGAGTGGGAAGGCCTGGAATGGGAATGGGAACATTGGGAGTAGACTGGGGACACCAGGAATTGAAATGGGAACACCTGGAATGGGAATGGAGACACCTGGAATGGGAATAGGGAAAACAGAGGTGGGATGGGAACACCTGGAATGGGAATGGGGACAATAGTAATGGGAATGGAGACCCCTGGAACTGGAATGGGAACACCAAGAACTGGGAATGGGGAAAACAGAAGTGGGATTGGAACATCAGGAATGGGAGGAGGGACAATAGGAATGGGAATGGGGACACCTAAAATGGGATGGAGCACCTGGAAAGGGAATTGGAACACGTGGAATGGGAATGGGAACACCTGGAATGGGAATGGGAACAACTAGCAATGGGATGGGAACACCTGGAACAGGAATGCAAACCCGTGGAATGGGAATGGGAACACCCGGGCCTGGGCTGCGTCCCTGGTGAAACAGGAGGCCAGGCCCAAAAGAGTTCACTAAGAAATTTGGGCCTGCTAACAAGCTCCCAACAGCCAAGACGGGGGGGGTCACACACACACACCTGGGGGTCACACACACACACCTGGGGGGTCACACACACACCTGGGGGTCCCACACACACACCTGGGGGGTCACACACACACCTGGGGGGTCACACACACACCTGGGGGTCACACACACACCTGGGGGGTCACACACACACCTGGTCACACACACACGCCTTCGTTAGCATGTTCTGTATACACTTAAAAATACAAGGAATGATGCATAAAGCAGCTAACAATATCAGCAAAAGTGAAATAGCTTGTTTAGTGATTTCAGCAAGCCATGGTCCTAAACCTAACTTTGCTAACCATTCTCTAATAGGATCCTTTTGGATTTTAGACTCATCCAAATGACCTTGCATTTCCTTTAGTTTTTGGTAGATGGACTGAGAGTGATCAGAAAGATTCATACAACACATGCCTTCAAATTCCTCACATCCACGCCCCTGAGCCAGCAATAGAAAATCTATAGCTACTCTGTTCTGTAAAACAGCATGTCTTATTTCATCAAAGTCATGAGCCAATTCCCCTAGAATTTTCGAGGTTCTATTCATTTGATTCCTTGCCCAACAAGCTGTTCTTTGGACAAGAACCAGATTCTTTTTTGCTCCAAGGGGGGCAAATAGGGATGCAAAGAAGTTTGCCGTAGGTGACCAAAATTCGATGGGTTGGTTTTCTACTGATTTACAATACTTATCAAATTCAGTGTCTCGTTTGTTCCGAATATTTCTCCTTTTCAACTGTGTTATTTGTCTCATAGTGGGTGTAAACATAGTCAATTTTCCCAAAGTAACATGGTCCACCAATGGGATATTTAGGAATGCCAGACCACGCTCTATTGCCACAAATTAAGAAATAACCAGGTGGTAAATATTTTGGCTTTGTCACACTGACTGACACATTTTTGGCATAGCCTTGGCACCAGGTTACATTCTCGTATGGAGGGTTCTGTGCTGTTATGTTTGGAGTGGATACATTCCCAATTGTTTGTTGCCATTGTAGAAAGGTCTTTTCCTTATTCATATTGAGTCTAAAGCAAGAGTCATTTCCATACACAGCTCCAAATAATTGTAACTCACTGGGGCCATCTGTCATGGTCCTGTTTAGATTAGCCACTAACAAAAGAGATGTCACGCCTTTGGTGCCGTTTATGCATTCTTTTGTTACATTGCAGGCTAATTCCACCTTGGTTTTGTCATGATTAGAGCTAACCCATCCTGCAAAATCACTTGTATCAAGGTAAGGAATGCCAATCAGACACGTTTGAAAAGGATCTGACGCTGAGGCTAAACTTAGACAGAAGTCCAATTGACCTGTTTGGTTGGCAAATGTTACCCAAATGTTTTCTCTGGGCCCAACAGGGATACTGGGATGTCCTTGTGTTATCAGAATTATTTTCAAAATCCAAAACCATAAAGAAATCATCATCTTTGACCATGTGCCTCTATACAATAATCTAGATATTGTTGTGGATCACCTTCAAAGGGACCACCAGGGTATATTGTTGTCAAAGGTGTGTTCTTCTTAAACCTGCTTGCTATTATTTTTGTACCTTTGATTATACTCAGTCTTTTTATAATATAATTAGTGTCCCAGCGCAAACCAGCTAATATCCCTTGTTCTTCAGCTTCAAATAATTGTAATGCTTCAGCTATTGGTAAACCTGTTGTTTGCTCTAATTCACGTGTGTATGACTGTAATGATAATGTAAAAGAACACTTTCTGCACCAAATACCAAACAAATTAATTTGCCCAAGCCACCAATTGCTTCCACAAGTCTTACATCTAAACGCAATCAAGGCCAAGCAACCTGGTTCTTTGCATGCAAAGCAATACTCTATACCAAAGCCTCTTAATGAAAAATAATACAGCGAATTCAGTAATTGGATATACTCCTCATAACTATTACACTGTTGAATCTCTAGTTGTATATCTTTGGGTAACCCTTTAATTTCATACAATTGTGGTAGTGTAGTGGTTTGGACTTTGTTTTCCCCCAGAGGCTAAGAGAAGTGGTAGACCCCAAGGGGTGGAAACCCTTGGAAGTTTTGAAGTTCTGCCCAATGGGCGCTCCTGCAAAAATGTAAACATATCACAACCAGACCAGAAGAGTGGAGTTGTAGTTTTGGTTGTTGTAGGAGAGGTGGCCATGTTGTGAGCCACGAGGAAGGGGCTCTAAGCCCCTTGGGCCCTCTGGGGCCTCCCAGCCCTGGCTGGGGGGCTGCAGGAACCTGGAACAGCATAAAGCTGGGCTAGGTGCCTGTAGTTATGCTGGGAGATGTTTTTTTTCTCCATGGGCACAGAGCAGCAGCCGGGACTGACCAGAGAAACGGTGGCAGAGAGCCAGAGATAAGGACCTGAACTGAAGGAGCAGCAGAAGCAACATGCAGCACCAGAGAAAGGACTCCTGGAAGACAGAGCCAGGAGAAAGAGAGCCAGGAGCTGAGAGACAGAGTTTGGGGTAAGACTGTACCAGCCCCTCAAACTCCTTTGAGACCTCCGAGAAAGGAGGAGTAGATGGACTCCTATTTTAGAGGAGCCTTGGAGTATGCAGCACCGGAGAGAGAGAGGAGCTGAGAAGCTCCAGAGACGTCCGGGAGCTGGACCGGGACGGCCAGATGGAATGCGGGGGGAGTTGACCTTGGCTCCCCCCCCCCCTCGCACTGCTGCCACGGTGGCAGCCTGAGAGACAGGGCACAGAGGCCCTGCAAGCAAGGAGCTGAGTCTCCTGAAGATACCAGACCGTCACGAAGACTCCCCTGTGTCTTCGTGATATGACGTGGTGATACGACCTTGTCTGGGGTTACGAAGCCCACGGAAGACCCCTCGGTTGTGAGGCAATGGGACCAAGAGAGAGAGGCTTGGATACCTCCCTTGTGGGTGCTGGCAGAAAGCCAGCCACAACTGCTGCATGCATGAGACAGACAGAACCTGCTGCCTTAGAAGATGCTGCTGCTCAAAGACTGGAAGGGATCTGTCCTTCTTTCCCTCCTGGACTTTTATTTGGAGGGGAGAGGAGATCTGATCCACTGTAAATACTATATGTCATGGTAGAGATAGTTTGTTATCGTGTGTATAATGTGATGTTATATTTATTTGTACAGTCATTGTAATATATTCCCTTTCCCCCACTTTGAGTCTGGTGTGTTTTGTCTGGAAAAACCCATCTCACATTAGGTTGAGATGTGGGAGGGGGGATGGAGCTAGGGGATTGGATTTTGGGACTATCTCAAACAATTGTTATTTAATGCACATTGGCAAGCGTTAGTTCATGAAAGTGTAGCAGAACATTGGCTGCCCGGAGACCCTTTGCATGGTGTCACTATAGAGGAATTAATGGGTATGGGGCCATATACACACCCTGAGGCACAAGTTCATCTTGGCCCAGATAAGATTAGAGGGGCAATGGATCTCCTTAGAAGGGCTTTAGACAGAGTTAAGGAGCCAGGAGGAGTACCTTTATATATGAGCTTAAAACAAGGAAGGAATGAATCATTTGGAGAATATGTTGACAAGTTAACAGCTGCCATCACTGGAGCAGGAGTACCAGATTATATGAAAGGAACTATGTTAAAGCAGTGTGTGTTGCAAAATGCTACTTCAACAATTAAGGAAATAATAAGTACGATGGGTCCTTATTGGACTATTGAGGAATTATTAGAAAAAGCATTAGTTGTTCCTACAGGAGAAAATGCATTTTTAGTTAATGCTATTCAAGATTTAGCTAAGGGACTTAAGGAGCAGGCTCAAAGTTCCCAAGTTCAGGTTTTAGCTGCTCTTGCACCCCTTCAAGCAAAGGTAAGTAATTCTACAGAAGGAAAAGCCTGATTAAAATGTCACCAGATAACTCCAACCGACAGTTTTTCACCGAACAATCCATTCCACGGACAGGAAAGCAGCTGCAGTCTACCCCAGCCGACAGTTGCGGATCACAAACCACCTCAACCAATAGTCTCGGATTACAACCTGCCACAGCCGGCAGCCTCGGATTGGATTTGGCAACAGCAGTAGAAGTTACCTTGCTATCCACCCAACCTCAAAAGATTCCCACTGGAACTTATGGACCTTTAATAATAAATAAACAAGTGTTTGGTGCACTGCTGATAGGAAGACCATCAGCTAGTCTTGCTGGCTTATTTGTATTGCCTGGATTTATTGATGCTAATTATACAGGACATTGTGATTAGCAAAACAAAAAGCAACTGAGAGCCACCGAGAACAAAAGGGATCTAATGTTTCATCTGTATGGAAGTCTATCCTGCTTAAAAAAAAAGGGAGAGAAATTAGACAAACTGGCTTTGCAGCAGATGCTGCTTTCATGTAAGGGCCAGGGATATGAAGCGAACACTGTAACTGCCTTTACTATCTCTACTTGGAAAGAACTTAGTGATAAGCTCTTTACTGCTGCCTCTAAGGGAGAAAAAGTTGCTGCTTCCCTCCTTACAACTTAGTGATTGTTATCTGGAACAGCAAAAGGCATTAAAGCACAGTCTGAGGACATTAGGATGCTACTAGATACCATCATACGGAGAAATCGTGCAAAAAGGGAGTCGAGCAGAGTTGAAGGGAGACGGAGCGGGACCAGAAATCACGGATCGGGGCCGGGGACAACCGAGCGGCTCCGCCAACATGAACACGGTGCCAGCATCTCGGCAGTGCATATCCAGGACAATCAGAGACGACAGCTGCGGCGAGAAAGTACTGCTGATGGACCAGGGATGAACCATGACTGAGTTCCACCTTAAGACATTTCCAGCTTTTCATCTGAACTGTGCTGCGGGACTGCGCTGCGCATTTGTGGCTGTGTTCACGGCGCTGGGTGCTTACACCGCCGTGCTGAGTGAATACGGGGCGGCGCCGGGCAGCGGGGCAGTGGCGGTGGTCGCGCCGCCTGCGTGGCCCCGGCTCGGAGCGCTCCTGGGTGACGCAGAGCCGGGGCCGGTGAAATCGCTCGGAGCGGTGCGCGGCCCCGGCTCGGAGCGGTGCGCCCGAGTGCGTGCACGCCGGCGGCCCCGGGCGCGGTGGGCGGCGGGGGGGCTCTGTGTCCCCCGCACCGCTGACAGCCATGGTCCCGGGGGTGTGCGTTCCCCTTCCCTTCTTTGCAGCGAGTGTTTTTTCCCTGGTGCCGCTCCTCTTCCTAGAGCAAAGGTTTTGGGGGTTGCAGTCGGGAGAGGAAGAAAGCTGTTTGTCTTTTTCCCCGTTACACCAATCACCCCCTCTCAGAAACGTGTCTGTTTGCAGCTGTTTCTCTCCCTCTCCTATGTCTTTGTCTTTTCTTAAGCAGACTCTGTGATTAAGTTAAGTTCCTTCTGCTGATCTCTATGGGTGAGCCCAGCCCCTCCTTCCCCTCCTTCGTCCTTCGACAATGAGGAGCGTGGGGGAGGCAAAGACGGTAAAACACAGAAAAAAGGGAAAAGAGAAAAAACAACTTAAAATTAACAATATCCCAACTTATAAATCAGATAAGATTGCTCTGTTTTTACGGCAATAGGTGTTAAGCATGCAGTGTGCTCATGGCATTCTCAAACGTTTTCTTCAAAACAGGGAGACTGACGAAAAATCATTTGAAGCAAGATTAGAAATAACGCAACATCCGTGCTTAGCTTTTGCATATTACTGAAGGTTATTAAGAATTTCCTATAGTTTGCCATTTCGCATCTCTTACATGAAATTTGGCTGTTTCCCCCAGGGACGGGGTGCAGGTAGAAGATTTGGAGACGGAATGATGAGACAGAAGGGAATATAGTCTTGCCCCCTGCAAAAGTAGTTTTATTGCCTTTATGATAAAATACCGTTGCTCTATAAGAAGGGTTGAAGATTTCCAAGATAATATTCTGTTCTTTCTTGCTGCATTTGTCTTTTACATGGAGAGTTATGCAGGATTTGCAGATTGCTGATCTATGCCATAAATTTCCTTTGAATTATGAAACTGATAAGAAGTGCACAGCCAATGACTACTTGAAAATGTGTGTGTGAATGATGAATGTCTGAGGTGGCCACCTAAGAGTGTGTGAAAAAAAAGATTGTGTGAAAGAAAAAAACTACATGAATGTGTGACTGTGTAAACTTAAAAATACTTTCTGCCGGTGTCAAGATTTTAGAGATGTGTAACATGATTCTGTTGAACCACAGTGACTCCTCATCCTGAATGGTATATGAATTCTTCAAATTCCCACCATGAGTGATGAGGTTTTAGTTATTTCTAAACTAGATACAAGTATCTAGTATAAACTTTGTGCATTTATAATATTATTAGAAACGTGGCAGCACGAATTACAACAAACCACTGGTTTGCCACTAGCTGCAGCTTTGCAACTATTTGAAAGCAGTGAGCAAAAAGCCTTAGCATATTTACGCTGGGACACAAAGTATGTTATCAAGCACATAGGCATCATAAGAGGCATTAAGATAATAGCTGCCCATTGTCGGAAAAGAACACCCTTAACAGTTATAATACCTGACGAACCCTTTCAAGGGAATCCACAGAAATATTTAGACCTTTGTGTCAGGAAATACAATCACAGTATCCACAAGAATATCTAGATTTTTGTGTAGAGGTACATGGTCGGAAATTTAAAAGAAAATGATGATTTCTTTATGGTTTTGGATTTTGAAGATAATTCTGATGACACAAGGACATCCAAGTATCCCTGTTGGGCCCAGAGAAAACATTTGGGTAACATTTGCCAACCAAACAGGTCAACTGGACTTCTGTCTAAGTTTAGCCTCAGCGTCAGATCCTTTTCAAACGTGTCTGATTGGCATTCCTTACCTTGATACAAGTGATTTTGCAGGATGGGTTAGCTCTAATCATAACAAAACCGAGGTGGAATTAGCCTGCAATGTAACAAAAGAATGCACAAATGGCACCAAAGGCATGACATCTCTTTTGTTAGTGACTAGTCTAAACAGGACCATGACAGATAGCCCCAGTGAGTTACAATTATTTGGAGCTGTGTATGGAAATGACTCTTGCTTTAGACTCAATATGAATAAGGAAAAGACCTTTCTACAATGGCAACAAACGATTGGGAATGTATCCACTACGAACATAACAGCACAGAACCCTCCATACGAGAATGTAACCTGGTGCCAAGGCTATGTCAAAAATGTGTCAGTCAGTGTGACAAAGCCAAAATATTTACCACCTGGTTATTTCTTAATTTGTGGTAATAGAGCGTGGTCTGGCATTCCTAAATACCCCATTGGTGGACCATGTTACTTGGGAAAATTGACTATGTTTACACCCACTATGAGACAAATAACACAGTTAAAAAGGAGAAATATTCGGAACAAACGAGACACTGAATTTGATAAGTATTGTAAATCAGAAGAAAACCAACCCATTAAATTTTGGTCACCTACGGCAAACTTCTTTGCATCCCTATTTGCCCCCCTTGGAGCAAAAAAGAGTCTGGTTCTTGTCCAAAGAACAGCTTGTTGGGCAAGGAATCAAATGAATAGAACCTCGAAAATTCTAGGGGAATTGGCTCATGACTTTGATGAAATAAGACATGCTGTTTTACAGAACAGAGCAGCTATAGATTTTCTATTGCTGGCTCAGGGGCATGGATGTGAGGAATTTGAAGGCATGTGTTGTATGAATCTTTCTGATCACTCTCAGTCCATCTACCAAAAACTAAAGGAAATGCAAGGTCATTTGGATGAGTCTAAAATCCAAAAGGATCCTATTAGAGAATGGTTAGCAAAGTTAGGTTTAGGACCATGGTTTGCTGAAATCACTAAACAAGCTATTTCACTTTTGCTGATATTGTTAGCTGCTTTATGCATCGTTCCTTGTATTTTTAAGTGTATACAGAACATGCTAACGAAGGCGTGTGTGTGTGACCAGGTGTGTGTGTGACCAGGTGTGTGTGTGACCCTCCAGGTGTGTGTGTGTGACGACCCCCCCCCCCCCCGTCTTGGCTGTTGGGAGCTTTTTAGCAGGCCCAAATTTCTTAGTGAACTCTTTTGGGCCTGGCCTCCTGTTTCACCAGGGACACAGCCCGGGCCCGAGTGTTCCCATTCCCCTTCCACGGGTTTGCATTCCTGTTCCAGGTGTTCCCATCCCATTCGAGTTGTTCCCATTCCCATTCCAGGTGTTCCCATTCCCATTCCAGGTGTTCCAATTCCCTTTCCGGGTGTTCCATCCCATTCTAGGTGTCCCCATTCCCATTCCTATTGTCCCTCCTCCCATTCCTGGTGTTCCCATCCCACTTCTGTTTTCCCCATTCCCAGTTCTTGGTGTTCCCATTCCGGGGGTCTCCATTCCCATTCCTATTGTCCCCATTCCTATTCCAGGTGTTCCCATCCCACCTCTGTTTTCCCTATTCCTATTCCAGGTGTTCCCATTCCAATTCCAGGTGTCCCATTCCAAGTCATGGTGTCCTCAATCTGCTCCCAATGTTCCTGTTCCCATTCCAGGTGTTCTCATCCCAGTTCCTGGTGTATCCATTCCAATTCCTGGTGTCCCCATTCCCATTCCTGTTGTCCCTAACCTGCTCCCAGTGTCTCTATCCCTCTCCCCGGTGTCCCCATTCCCAATCCAGGTGCCCCCATTCCCAGTTCCTGATGTCTTCATTCCCATTCCTGTTGTTCCCAGTCTGCTCCCAATGTTCCCATTCCAGGTGTTCCCATTCCCATTCCAGGTGTTCCCATTCCCATTCTCCCTGTCCCCATTCCCATTCCTTGTTCCCAGGGATGAACTGCCGGATGCCGGAGGAGGAGCCAGAATTTATTGCCCAAAGCAGGAGATTTTCACACCAAAATTAACCCCCGGTGATGTCACCGCTGTCCCCGTGATGTCACCGCTGTCCCCGTGATGTCACCGCTGTCCCTGTGGTGTCACCACTGTCCCTGTGATGTCACCAATGTCCCTGTGATGTCACCAATGTCCCCATGATGTCACCGATGTCCCTGTGATGTCACCAATGTCCCTGTGATGTCACCAATGTCCCTGTGATGTCACGGTCATTTCCCCTGCTGGTTTACCTTTAAACCAGCACACCAGGTCGGTGCCCAACGGGGGTCCCTGTGGATCATCCAACGCGGGTCCTCCCATGGCTGATGGAGTTGGAGCAGCGGCCGAAGCTCTTCCCGCAGTCGGGGCACTCGGGGCTTCTCTTACCGGTGGGTCCGTTGGTGGGAGGTCAAGGAAGAGCTCTGCGTGAAGCTCTTCCCACACTCCCCACAGTGGAAGGGCCTCTCCCTGATGTGGAGGCGACGGTGGGTGTAGAGGGTGGAGCTGTCCCACATTCCCTACACGTGTCGGGCTGTTCCCCAGTGGGGATGTGCTGGTGGTTGAGCAGCTTGGTGCTTGTGCTGAAGCTCTTCCCACATTCCAAGCACTTGTAGGGCCATTCCCTGGAGTGGATGCAACGGTGTTTGCAAAGGCTGGAGATGTCCCTGAAGCTCTTCCCACACTCTGCACACGTGTAGGGCCTTCCCCACTGTGGATCATCTGGTGTCGGAGTAGGTGGGAGCTCTGAGTGAAGCTCTTCCCACATTCTCCACACATGTAGGGCCTTTCCCCACTGTGGATCATCTGGTGTTGGAGCAGGTGGGAGCTCTGATTGAAGCTCTTCCCACACTCCGCACACGTGTAGGGTCTTTCCCCGCTGTGGATCATCTGGTGTCGGAGCAGGTGGGAGAGGAGAGTGAAGCTCTTCCCACATTCCCCACAAGTGTAGGGCCGTTCCCCAGCGTGGATGCGACGGTGGGTGCGGAGGGTGGAGCTCTGCCTGAAGCTCTTCCCACACTCCCCACATGTGTAGGGCCTTTCCCCACTGTGGATCATCTGGTGGCTGAGGAGGTGGGAACTCCGTTTGAAGCTCTTCCCACACTCCCCACACGTGTAGGGCCGTTCCCCACTGTGGATGCAATGGTGGTTGCGGAGGGCAGTGCTCTTGCTGAAGCTGTTCCCACATTCCAAACACCTGAAGGGCTTTTCCCTGCTGGGAGGCTGCTCAGGGACCACCAGCTCGCAGCTCCACCTCAAGCTCCGGCCGCCTTCCCGGCACACGCTGGCTCTTTCCTCCTCACAGCCCCCTGGGCTGGCTTTGCAGCCCCTCCTGCGGGGGCATCTCCGGCCCTTTTCCTCCCCGCTGCCTTCCTGCGCCGGGGAGCCCTTCAAAACGGCCTCTCCCACCAGGCTCTGCCACCGGGATTTGTCCTCCGCGCTCTCCGGCCTCACCTCGGGGCCTGGGGCAGGAACCAACAAGGACAGGCAGGGGATTTGCCTCCGGCCCACAGGGAAGCCCAAGGACATCCCCCCAACTCCGGCCCCGGCAGGACGGCCACAAAAGACAAAAGACCGACCCAAAGGGGCACTGACTTCCTCCTCACCTGCCTGGGGGGCCCGCGGCATCTTCCTCTTCCTCGCAGCCTCCTCCTCCATCTGCCCAAGCTTTGGGAAGCAGAAATCCTGATGGGGGGGGAAACAAGGGGTAAGAGCGTTGCCTTGGGGGTTCCTCCTGCCCAAGTCCAGCTCTAGGACTCACCGGGCAACTTTTGCCCATAAAAACCCCCAAACCAGTAACATGAAGCCCAAACACCTCTCCCAGGAGTTCCCTCTCTCTGTTCTCTGGGGTTAGGGGGGTCCCCCGTCTGGTCTGATGGCACTTCTGCCTGCATTGGGGGTTCCCCTTCTCCGGGCTGCCGGGGGTCCCACGGCTCCGGGGGGTTCCTACTCTCCGGGGTCCCCTTGAGTGTTGCCAGGGGGGTCCCAGGGCTCACTTCTCCCCACTCTGCCTCCCGGGGCCGGCCGGCCCTCCTCTCTCGCCTCCCACCCTCGCAAACCTCTTGGCGCTCTCGGCTCCCACCCCGCCTCAAGGCCCCCCCTCCTCTCCACACTCCAGGGCCTTCCCCCTCTCCGGGACCCCCGCTTAAGGGGCCCGGCGCTCCCTCTCTGCTCCCCCCCCTCCAGCATTCCGGGGGTCCCCCAGCTCCGGGATCGCCCCTCTCCGCTCTCCCCACTCCGCGGCTACCGGGGTTCCCCCCCGGCTCTCACAGGGGGCCCCCAAACCGCTCTCGCCCCCCCCCGCCATTTCCGAGCGACCGCCAGGACCTTTTGGCTGCTCTTCTTTGTGCTCCCGCTTGGCTCCTCCCTCGGCTGGGCCGCCACTTTTGGCGGGTTTCCTCCTCCGGGATCCGCCCCCTTGCAGCCCTCCCCTCCCGGCCCAGCTCCCTTGGGCTCCCCTTGGGCCCCCTCTTGGGCCCCCCTTGCCCAATAAGTCTGATTATACAGACAAGCAATTGGTTTTAATCCACAAAACCCAAATGTAGAACCCAGCACCCTGGGCCATGAACAAAGTGCTGTTCCTTGGGCCCACCCTGAGTCCAAGGTAAAGGGAGAAGGGAAAAATACCTGCTGGTGGGAGAGCTGTTGCAGTCTGGTCAAAAGTGGTGATTGCAGTCCAGTTGAGGGGGGTGGTCTCAGGCTGGTTGAGAGCGGTGAGCTGCAGTCCTCCTCTGGATCCCACGAGTGGTAAAAAGGTTCTGAAACTCCAGGTTTATATATTCTCCAGTTCAGGCAGGAATGCCGAGTCCTCCCCTCAGAGTGGGGAATTCCATAAAAGGATGCTTAGTTCTTCCCTCAGAGCGGGGAATTCCATAAAAGGATATGAGGATGCTCAGTCCAAAAAAGGATATGAGGGTGGTCCGTCCATAAAAGGGTAGGAGGGTGCTCAGGACATCCCCCCAACCTCGCAGGCCTCTCCTGACAACAGTTTCTGGGAAAATGGCATGGAAGGCCAGAGAATCCACAGTTTTGGGCTACACCCATCCAGTGAGGAATCGGTCCCAGCTGTTCTAACTAGGACACTGTGTCCGTCATCGCTGCCATCATCATCATCATCGGCCTCGTGGGAGTCGGTGTCTGGAAGCTCCGATCCAGTAACTCCCGGGATGGGGGTCGGCAAGGGGCACGGATCCGCCCGGCAGCATTCCGGGGATCCTGTGCCACGGGTGCTGATCCCACTTTGTTTCCATAGGGAAGAGGGAGGGGAATTGATACGACCCCGCGCCCACCAGTGAGTCCCAGCAGCGTGTGTGGATCCAGATCCTCTGGGCAGGGATCCCAGGATGGATGCCGGGATTCCAGAGGGGAATGGGGGCCAAATGGCTGGAGTGGGATTGGAAGGGGATTCCAACTCAGGGCAGGATTCCAGAGTGGGATCAGTTGGAATTGTGGACTGGGATCAGGGCTGGATTCTGGAGTGGGATTGGCATGGGATGGATGGAGTGGGATTGGGGTGGGATGGACAGAGTAGGATCAGGTGGGATTCCAGAGCAGTTCCTACTCTCCCTGGGCTCCACAGCCGGCTCCATCCCCTGGGATGAGAACAGGGACATGGTGACTCCTTTCCCCGCTCTCATCCCAGCAGGAATCACAACCTGAGCGATCCCGGAGCTGGATCCGCCCTTTCCCTCTCCCTGCGGAAAGGCAGGAGCTGCTGGCAGAGCTCATCCCACTGCTCCCACCCACCCCGGCCCCCCTGCGGCTCTTCCCAATGGATCAACTTCCTGCTTTTTCCCGTGTGAAACCCAGGACCACAATTATTCCTGAGGCTTTAATTTTGGTGTGAAAATCTCCTGCTTTGGGCAATAAATCCTGGCTCCCTCCTCCGGCATCCGGTAGTTCCTCTGTGGGAACCAGGACTGGGAATGGGGAAAGGGGGGCTTGGATGGGGACATTGGGGACAGGGATGGGGACACTGGGAGTAGGTTGGGGACACCAGAAATGGGAATGGGAACTCCAGGAATGGGAATGGGGACATTGGGAACAGGTTGGAGTCACCAGGAATGGGAATTGGGACACCGGGAATGGGAATGGGGACATGGGAGACCAGGATAGGGATAGTGGGGACAGGGACGGGGACACTGGGAGCAGGTTGGCACAGCAGGAAGTGGGAATGGGGAGAGGGAAGGGAACGCCAGGAATTGGAATGGGGAGAGGGATGGGAACCCCAGGAATGGGAGTGGGGACAGGGATGGGAACATGTCTCTCCAGGAGTTGGTTCAATACAAAGGTCGGTCTCTGGCTCGAGGCCACGGGAAGCCCCTTCTTTGGGAATGTCTGGGAAGCAGGTGTCAGAGGTTTGAAAAGAGGTGTTGGAATTGTTTCCCAGTGTCCCCCCATTCCCATCTGTGTCTCCCGGGATGGGGTGGGTTGGAGCGGAGCCGCAGGCGCTGGGCAGGGGCAGTGGGGGGAGGGCGGCTCTCGGGGACACCGCGGTGGCCGCGGGGAGGGCGGGGGGTTCTTTTGTTCGGGGGCTTTTGGGGTTTGTCCGGGACCGGACAGAGCGGGAGCTGATTTTGGCCACCTTGTTCTCTTTTCCTGAGAGGAAGTTTTTTCCCCCCGGGACACCTCATGGAGAACAACCGAGAGAGAGAGAGAGAGAGAGAGAGAGAGAGAGAGAGAGAGAGAGAGAGAGCCCGACCCATCTGGGAGCGAGGTGTTCTGCTTTGGGGACTGCCCCTGGGAACAGGGACTCCTTCACTGCTGGCTGCGAGCACACGGGGCTGCGAGAGCTTTGAGCTGCCGGGACAGTTTCTCCCCCTCACCTGGGGATTTGGGACTTTGATTTGTTTCTTCTGAAAGTTTTTGGTTGCACCATTTGTTGTTTATTCAGATTTTGTTAATAAAAAGCTGTTTCTTTTCCTTTTCCACACTTCCACCTGAAGTCTCCTAATTTCTAAGTTGGAATCTTGTTTAACTAAGACCCAGTACAACCAAAAATGCTGGGAAAAGGGGGATTGGGCATCCTCAGCCCCCCATCTCCCTCTTGTTTGGGGCAACTCTGAGCTCCGGGACAACTTTATCCTGTTTGAGTTTCCTCTGAGCTTTGGGAGCCCTGGCTGGGCATTTTTGGTGGGTCCTGAGCTCCCCCCTCCCTAGCAGCCCACGGACCCCCCCGAACCCCCCAGCCCCGGGGCTGCCGCGAGGGCCCCCAACGGCCCTCAGCCAATCCCAAAGTGCCCACGTCACCCGCGCCCAATCCCAGCGCGCCGCGGTATCTACCGATACCGCACTGATGGAAGCCCTTTCAACCTAAGGCGACTGAAGGCCCACACCATGACCTTAAACCATCTTGTCCAGGAGCTGCTTTATGCTGATGACGCCGCCCTCGTCGCTCCCACAGAAGCAGCTCTGCAGCGTTTAACATCCTGCTTTGCTGAGGCTGCTGAGCTCTTTGGGCTGGAAGTCAGCTTAAAGAAAACAGAAGTTCTCCATCAACCTGCACCTCAGGAAGTCCCCCATCATCCCCACATCACCATTGGCCAATCAGAGCTCAAATCAGTCCAGCAGTTTAAATACCTAGGGAGCCTCATCTCCTCGGATGGTGAGATTGACGGAGAGATGGACAATAGATTAGCAGAGGTATAGAGAGCTTTTGGGAAACTCCATAAAAGAGTTTGGCACAATAAACACCTGAAGAAAAGCACCAAGATCAGTGTTTACAGAGCCATTGTGCTGTCTACTCTCTTATATGGGTCTGAATCCTGGGTCATCTACAGCCACCACCTGCGACTCCTGGAACGCTTCCATCAACGCTGCCTCCGTACAATTCTAAACATCCACTGGTCAGATGATGTGACCAATCCATCTGTTCTAGAACAGGCAGCAGTCACAAGTATTGAGGCCATGTTGCTGAGAACACAGCTGTGCTGGGCAGGGCACGTCTCCAGGATGAAGGACCAACCACCCCCTCCCTAAGATCGTGGTGAACTTGCCACCAGCTGCCACAAGAGAGGAGCCCCGAAGAGGAGATACAAGGACTGCCTGAAACAACATCTCAGCCTTGGCCACATTGATCTTCATCACTGGTCTACTCTGTCCTCCAGTCAGGAGGTCTGGAGACACCCCATCTCAAACGCTGCTGCTTCCTTTGAGAACGCAGCAGGATCACCATCGAGGAGAAAAGACAACGCAGAAAGAACCGTGTCCTGTCGATCCCATCCAAGGAGTCTTTCTGCTCTACCTTTTGCAACTGAACGTGTTGTCATGGTTTGAGATAGTCCCATAATCCAATTCCCTAGCTCCATCCCCCTCCCACAACTCAATCCAATGTGAGATGGGTTTTTTTCCAGACAAAACACACCAGACTCAAAGTGGGGGAAAGGGAATATATTACAATGACTGTACAAATAAATATAACATCACATTATACACACGATCACAACTATCTCTACCATGACATATAGTATTTACAATGGACCAGATCTCTTCTCCCCTCCAAATAAAAGTCCAGGAGGGAAAGAAGGACAGATCCCTTCCAGTCCTTAAGCAGCAGCATCTTCTGAGGCAGCAGTCTGTCTGTCTTCTCCACATGCAGCAGCTGATAGCTGGCTTTCTGCCAGCACACAACGAGGGAGATATCCAAACTCTCCCTCGACCCCCTTGACACAGGCAAAGGGGTCTTCCGTGGGCTTCGTAACCCCAGACAAGGTCGTTTCACCACATCATATCACGAGACACAGGGGGGTCTCCGTGACGGTCTGGTATCTCTTGCAGGGCCTCTGTGCCCTGTCTCTCAGGCTGCCACCGTGGCAGCAGTGCAAGGGGGGAGCCAAGGTCAACTCCCCCTGCATTCCATCTGGCCATCCTGGTCCAGCTCCAGGACGCTCTTTTGAGCTTCTTAGCTCCTCTCTCTCTCTGGTGCTGCATGTCTAAAACTTTTCTCCTTAATAGGAGTCTATGTCCCTCTTCTCCAAGAGGGTCTCCAAGGGAGTTTTGGGGAATCTGGTACAGTCTTACCCCAAACTCTGTGTCTCAGCTGCTGGCTCTCTTTCTCCTCCCTTTCCAGGAGTCTTCTCTGCGGTGCTGCATGTTGTTTCTGCTGCTCCTCTGGTCCAGGTCCTTATCTCTGGCTCTCTGCCACCGTTTCTCTGGTCAGCGTTGGTTGCTGCTCTGCGTCCATGGAGAAAACATCTCCCGGCATAACTACAGGCACCTAGCCCAGCTTTATGCTGTTCCAGGTCCCTGCAGCCCCCCAGCCAAGGGTTGGGAGGCCCCAGAGGCCCCAAGGGGCTCAGAGCCCCTTCCTCGTGGCTCACAACATGGCCACCTCTCCTACAACAACCCAAACTACAACTCATCTCTTCCGGTGAGTTTGTGATATGTTTACATTTTTGCAGGAGCGCCCATTGGGCAGAACTTCAAAATTTCCAAGGGTTTCCACCCCTTGGGGTCTACCACTTTTCTTTAGCCTCTGGGGGAAAACAAAGTCCAAACCACTACACTATGACTCAGTGCCGTCATCATTCTGCCAAGGATATCCTGATGAACCCGTCTGTCACTGCAGTGTCAGGTGATAGCCCTGACCAAAAGGGGACAGGGGGAGGTGCAGAACAACTGTCCATAAGTGTCCCTTGGCTCAGGGGATATGCAGGGCAGCAGGGATCCGTGCTGGTCCCCTTTCCTCCTTTCCCCTTCCAGGTGACACTGGCCAAGGCCCCAGCACCTGCTGCCACGAGCTGTACACAGCTCCCCTGATGTTCAAGGTCTGACAAGCTTAATAAAACAGCTCCCACCAGAGGTTTGGTCTGATCCCCCTGATCTGAGGGGAAAGTGTGTCTATGGGGGAGGAAGGCATGCTTTCTGCACCTCCTTTTTGTACCTCATCAAAACCACTTCAAGATTTGGACAAAAATCAAAGGATAAGCGACCAAGAAGGCTCCTGATAGCCTTAAACAAAGCAGATGTTGGATCCTGATTGCTCCCTTTGGGCTAGAATAGTCCCATTCCCTGTCAGAAAACTGCCTGAAGCCAGACACAGTCCCATGGAGAGCTTAGCCCTGCACTTGGCCACTGGAGCTGTTCTACAGCTCACGCTGCCTGACAGGGTGGCAACAGAGCCCCTCTGCTCCCTGTAGCTCAAAGCTAGTGGGCTCTGGGCACAAAGGGGTGAGGCCAGGAATGGGCGGGTGAATCCAGAGCAAGGGGCTACGGGGATCGTGTCGCTACTCTGAAGGGGACCTTCCATGGGCAGTCAACGGTATTTATTTCGGAGCGGGCCGTAGGGGTGCGTGGGGAGAGCTCTCGACTCTGCAGTTCCTCACGTGTCTGACAGGGCATCTTGGGAGGCACTGGAGTTCCCCCAGCTGCTCCAGATCCATAGCACTGAGATTTCCTTCTTTCCTTCCCTTCTTCCGTCCCCAGGGTCTCCTGTGGTGTTCTTCTGGCATTGGGTGTAGCAGGAGCCACCCCCAGGGCTCTGCATGGGGCAGGCTGGGTTGTGGCAGTCTGAAAATGTGTAATTAATAAGGAAATTGTAGATTTTGCATATAAGTTGTTGTATTGTATTGTACTGGGCGTATGTTCTGTCCTTTCATTGGTTGATACTTGACGCAGTACCGTATAGGGTTATGTTCAGCCCCTATCTCCTATGGTTGGTTGTAATTTGCATGCTCCGCCTAAACCCCATCTTCTGTTCCAGTGCCTTCCTTACCCACGTTATTTAAGGCTGGAGCCATTTTGCGCAGTGCTTTTTGTGCCCTTTTGTTCCTCCCTTTAAGCAGTTCAGTTGCCCCGCTACTTTTATAACAAAATCGCCTTACCAGCTGCACCCAGAAAAGTTGGGGAGGTCTTTATTCAAGCGCTGACCTCCGCACTGGGTGGTACCTGCTACTCCTCAGGTGATTGGACAGAGCCATTCGTTGGTGTGAGTTTGGCATTCCCCACCCAAACTGCTACAGGAGTGCCAAGCTATTCTGAGGAATGGGGAGTTGTTACGAAGACTTGACCGGAGCCCTGCTTAGAGGGGCTGGGAGAGGTCCAGCAGCATGGAGTGAGCCTGGCCAGTGCAGAGGGGCCCCGAGCAGGAGATGAAATCTCTTGCAGAGAGGCGCCACTTGCCACAACAGCAAACGGGGAAACCTTCCTCTCCCTTCAGGTCAGAGGTAGAAGTGGATGTGATCAGTGGTGTTCAATCCCCCTGCAATGTGGAGGTGGAGATCCAAACAACCTATAAACAGACTGGCTCGAGCAAGGAAAGGCTGGGATGCTGCGACAATTATTGTGGCATGGTACTAAGGCAGGCCTGGTAAATCCAGATCAGATGCTCTGGCACCTCTGTTAGGAGGCAAAGTCATCCCAAGGGCTGGAGGCTTCTGCCCGGATGATGTCAGGAGGGGCTGCACTCACTGGTGTCTCGGAAGGTGTGAATCTCTCTGTGATTCTCCTGGTTCTTGTGCCATTTCCCAAACAACATGGGCAGGAGGAGGGCTTTGCTGTCGCTTGTGGGAGAAACCTGCCTCTGGCTTTAGAGTGTTTTGAGAAAGTCCAGGTCAGACCTGCTTCATTTTCTAATGAGGGAAGTTGTCTTCCTCCATAGGCTGAAAAGGCCAGGAGCAAGTTACCATGTGTGTACATTCACATACTTTCCTTTTGCTGTGCAGAGGGGCTTTGGTCCCGTGGAAATGCATGGGGCAGAGGACAGGGGACCTTGGGATCAGGTGGCAATCTTGGCTACTGGAATGTTTCAGGATTCTTGTCTGCAAGCTGCAGTTGAGTGCGTCGTATCACTACTGAACCAGAGATGCTCCCCTGCCGCTCCCATCAAGTGGACTTGCTTTTGGGGGTCTTGTATTTCTTTCTTATTGTCTTTCACGAATCCAGGGAAGAATGTGTGCGATTTTCTGGTTCTTCCCCTCACCTAATCCCCTAGCTGCTTTTTGGAAGGCCTCTTGCAGAAGCTGATACTGAAGCAGTGCTTTCAGGGTTACCCAGGGACTCTGAGAAACTGGAGGGGGAGAGATCACAGATTCAGTGCTGCTTGTGGTCAGGGACTAACGGAATGGCAAGCAGCTGGCTCACTGGAGAGAGATATCCCATTTCTAGCTAAATGAAGCTAAATCTCTTATCCACCAACTTCTGATTCAAGTCCAGGCAGTTCTGTCTAGACTGGCCAATGGGGCTGATGATGCCTGAGACCAAATCTTCCTTCCTGGGGCATTTCAAAAGAGCCAGCCATACTGAAAACAGGAGCTTTTCCACATGTGCTTGATGAGCTCAGCTGCCTCAACATCTGTAAGTTTTCTTTTTTCAGACCCCATTGACGATGTGCATGGTGACCTCCTGGGATCCCATGGCAAAATGAACCTTCTTTGCACCTGCGAGTGTAGCATCTTCCCCTTGCACTCCCTTCCTGGAGCAGTAGGTGCTGGCACAGCAGCCATTCATCTCCAAGGAGTCCCCAGGGTTGTGAGGGGGGATGAAGCTAGGTGGACAGCAGATCGCAGTCAGAGGCCATGGAACAGGTTGGACATGAGCTTGGGGAGACCAAGAGAAGTTCATCCCATATTAAAAGCCTCTATGGCCCATGAGGAGACAGCGAATCTCCCTCTGGAGAGCCTAGGTCAGGAATATACCCGCATCCATCATCGTAACGTCTCTGCATCTTGTTTGCAGACAAACCTCCTGTTAAAACTGCCAGAGCTTCCAAGCTGACTGCAGGCAGCAGTTGTAGAGCCCACGGCACCAGCTCCTAGGTCAGCAAGGAGTGCCTTTCAGATGCTGTCTCTCTCCCTTGTAGATCTCTTTGTGCTGCCCCAGTCTTTCTGATCTGCCTCATCCTTGACTTCTCCACCCTGCTCCCTGCCATTGCTTGAGAAGGAGTTATCTGCAATGCCTTTGGGCACCGGGAGCCCAGAGACTGAAGCTTTCCAGCAAGAGCCCCAGGCCTGTACAGCAGCTGTAAATTTCCCTTGTAAGAGCACTCTCATCTTTCAGCCCAGTGTTTATTTAGCCTCATTGTCTCTGTTGTACAATGTGGCTGCTTCAGAGAGCCCCTGTGGTCCTTCCACCTCTCTCTGCCTGGCCTGGCTGTCCTCAGGGCATCTTGCCAAGCTCTCATGTGGTGCTGCTGACCCCTGGGCTGGTGTCATATATCTTTTCTAGAAGATGATTTTGTTCAGCAAACACCCTGTGGAGGACAGCAAAGCTGCAGAGATGAGCCCACATGTCAGGAGAGAGCCTGGCTGTCCCAAGAGCTGGTGCTGATGGGGGCCAAAACTGCCCCTGGTCTCCCCCCATCCCAGTCAGCAGTGGGATATCAGGATTGAAGTGTGAAGTTTGTTAACTCCTCGGCAGCATCCCTGTGGGGTGGGGAAGACAGGGCAGGGGAGCGGCTGGATGGTGAGAGAAGGGCTTCCAGGTGTTCTGGAGGAGATGTAGCAAAGCCATGGGGGCCATGTGCTGCTGCAGCCCAGCCTTCCTGGGTGCACTTCAGGAAAAGTGTTCTAAGAAAGACCTTCCCTCAAAGCAATGGCCTTGGGTTTTCTGGCTGCTTTTCCCAGAGGAAGCAGCATGTCAGCAAAGGAATCAAAGCTCAGGGGATTTCCAGTGAGAAGGACACTGGGGGGAGTTGGGTATGTATTCTTCCATCCCATAAAATGAGAAAAAATGGGCCGGAGTGAGAGGTGAGGGATTTCCAAAGTCTGCTCATCTCTGATGTCTCCCCTCCCTGGCATGGAGGGATCCAGTGCCTCCGGTGCAGACCCGAAAGCTGTGCTGCAGATCCTGAAGGTGATTGTCCTGCTTCTGGTCAGGGCAGTGTTAATTTGGGCAGTATCCAGGAGGGGGCACAGCCAGGACATAGAGGTTATTCCTCATTTTGTCAAGGATGGGGGAAGGGGTCTCTTCCAGGTTGTGTGCGTGGTGGCAAAGTTGGGCACCAACTGGTGAGCAATCATGTGTGAGTCATTTGCCTCCCTTGTACACTCTGTTATTAGTATTGTTTCTGTTACTGTTCTGTTGCTGCACTGTTTTCTTCTTTCATTGCCGTTTCCAGTAAGTTGTTCTTATCTCAACCTGCGATCTTTACCTTTTGTGCCTCCAATTCTCCCGTCCAGCCTGCCTCAGGATGGAGGGGGAGTGGGAAGGAAAGGAGGAGTGGGAAGTGAGCGAGTGGCACACGATTTGCATGGTTTCAGTGAGAACACTAAATTATGGAACACCCGTCTTAAACACATCATCGTGGCTGGGCTTCTCGAACGAAGATTTAAGAAGGCTCTATCCACATTTGTTACAAGCACGCTGGTGGCTTAGGAGGCCAATGCGAGATAGACATGTCCAATTGCAAAAGGCACAGCAGAAAGACTCCCTAGGTGGTATATTCTGCAAGACATGATTCTTTCTCCCTTGTCTTTTCTCCTCGAGAGGGATTCTGCGTGCGTTCTCAAAGGAAACAGCAGCGTTAGAGATGGTGTGTCTTCAGGCCTCCCGATTTGAGGCCAGAGTAGACCAGTTCTGTTGATTGATATGGCCGAGGCTGAGATGTTTGTAGCTATAATTGTCTACAACGTGGAATAAATAATTCTGATTACAGTATTTTAGTATTTCTTATTTTATTATTTTAATAATATTTCTTTTAACATTACTATCTATTGCTGAATATATATAACATGTAATAATGTATTATAAAGTATTACTTCTCTCTATATTTCTATATTATATTTCTCTATATATTTCTATATTTCTATATATACTTCTCTCTCTATATATTCTATATTTCCATATATATGTCTATATTTCTAATAATATTTCTATATTATTGTAACTCTCATCTACTTAGCTAAATCATTCACTCAGGTCTGAGAAGGTGTGTCGAAAACAAGGATGCCTTGGCTAATAAACGCAGTGCTAGTCTTCCGTTCTGCTTGAACCAGGGCCATAATCCAACGCCATCATTGCCAGAGTGCCCTGAATGCTTGTCTGACGTGAATCTCTGGGGCGTGGAAACCCTCCTCTTCTTCTCTGAAGGGCGGTAGTCTGTGTGCTGCCCAAACTGGCTGTGGCAATCATAGCCCCGCCATGTTGATCTTCTCTGCTCTCTCTGCCTCTGTCGGGTTTGCTCCCGAGCAGCCCGGAGCATGAGAGCCTGCTTGGAGCTGGCTTTGGAGGGCCCTGGAACTGCAGTGTTCACTAAGACTTGGTCACAACGTGGAGGACTTGTTCTCTCCCTCTTTCTCTTCCGCAGGGAGCGGTCATAGTCTGTGGACTGCACAAACCGGCTGCCAAGGTTGTAAGTTCCCCGCACAGATCTGCTTGGCTCCCTCTGCCTCAGCAAGGTTTGCTCCTGAGCAGCCCTGGGAGCGGGAGCCCACCGGCAGATCCTCTTGGAAGGCCTTGCAGCTGTGCTATCCCTAGGACCACGGTCACGACTTGGAGGACCAGTTCTTCTCTCTGAAGCGTCATCATAGTCTGTGGTGTCCCCAGAGCAGCTGCGGAGATCCCTGCCCCACACAGGGAATCTGCTCCGGGACCGCTCCCTGCCAGTGTCCTTCATGCCCTGCAAAGAGAGCTGTGCAGAGTTCCTGCCCTTTTCTCCTGAAAGGATCAGAGCAGTGGGGAACCCCTACAAGTTCTGGGACAGGACAGTTTGGGGCCTCCAAAAGGCTCTTTTGGAGGGCTACTAAGACCAAAAGGCCAGAGGCGCACAAAAGGGATGGATCCAGGTGGGATGCTTTGAGAGGGAGCAGCGTTGTGGTTGTGAAGAGAGGTGCGGTGTGTGAGGGGCAAAAGAGAAATGCTGAGATCCCAGAAAGAAATCCACTTTGATGCCCTGACCCATGACCCCAAAGTTACCTTAGTCCTACCAGTCAGAGCCTGTGGTCCAACAGAGCCCGCCTGCTTGCTGCTGGCCACACACTGACTGAGGAAGGAAGGGGCATGTGATGGTGCCAGTGAGGAAGAAGCCCTTTCTCCAATTCTCAGATCAGAGCATCTGGAGAAAAACAAAAGAGTCATCTCAGTTTAGAGCTGTTGTTGCAACCTCCTCTGGGGTTCAGTCATTTTCTCAGAGAGGCTTCTATGACAGAGAGAAGACTTAACCAAGGACACTAATGGGAAACTCAGCTAGGGTCTTCCCACCAAGTTTGCCTCTGTCCCAACAAAAACCTCATCTCTATACCTCCCACAGCCTCCATTTCAGAAATTCACAGACTTGTTTGGGTTGCAAGGGACCTTTAACTTTATCTCGTTCCACCCCGCTGTGGTGGGCAGGAACACCCTCCACTATTCCAAGGGTTCTCCAAGCCCTGTCCAACCTGGCCTTGAACACTTCCAGGGATGGGGCCCCCACAGATGCTGTGGCAACCTGTGCCAGTGTCTCAGCACCCTTACAGCAAAGAATTCCTTCCCAATATCTAATGTAAACCTGCCCTCTGTTAGCTGAAAACTGATAGCCTTCATCCTGTCACTACATTCCCTGACAAATGGTGCCTCCCCATCTTTCCTGGACGTCCTCTTTAAGTCCTCTTATCTACAAGAGTCAACATCAGAGACCAGGCAAGTAGCAGATTCCATCCGGGCCGCAGCCTGAAGCCCAGTAAAGGACAGACACGGAGTAGTTCAGATTTGACAGCACTGAATGATGCAGGTAGTAATTTCATTTGATGAGAAAAACACTCCGGAAGGTGAGAAGCACAACTGCAAATGAGGAAAAGGAAATGTATTCTGAACCTATTTGAATCCTGGTTATTACCTGGCATAGAACAGCAGGTAGGCTTGCTGCCTGAGAACTGTGTCAATGGAACGCAGCTGCACAGATTCATCGTCCATCCGGTACCACAATCCATTGCTGGCCTGTAAAAAAAAGGCAAGGATCTCTCCATGGTTTCTCTCCAAAAACACAGGTAGGAAACTGCCAAACCGAGAGCATGTCAAAACAAATGCAGTCCAGCCACTAAGGAGGCCTTCTGCCCCAAAACTTTGGCTGTCAGTAACACTGACAGGAAAGTTTATCTTCCCCAGCACACATTTTTCCCCATTGGGAAGGAAGTTGCTCTTTTACCTTTGTGTAGCAGAAATAGTGTCCTCCATGACAGCTGACACCACTGTGCACCAGGACAGCATATAAGGAGTAGAGGAGTGCTTCTCCATCTGCCTGAGACATGTATGGGCGAAGATCCAAGTACTCCGGATACTCTACAACCTATGGAGAGACCAAGAGGGCTCAGAAATGACCCTGGTCTGTGACATGAAATAGCCTACCAAGTGCAGGGGCCAGTCCAGGGGTATCAATACATCTCTGGGGCTCATGGGCACTTGGTTTTCCATAAAGCAACATAAAATCATTTGGGTGGCAGGAAACCCTTCTCAGTCAAAGCAGCCCTATCAGAGCACAGTGCTTGCCTGTCTTCCCACAGGAACTTTCCACTCCCCAGAAGGTACCCCAAAAAACCCAACACAAGCAGCTTGTGACAAGCATACTGCTTTAGGAAATCTACTTCTTGAAGAGAAAGCTGCACACCAATAGTGTACACACCTTGCTGATCTTCCCACCAGTGAAGCAGTCAAACCTCTTCAGACACACAGTGAGAACCTTGGGTGCACAGTGGACAGTGAACCTCTTAGTGGCGGCAACATTCTTCTCACACCTTGAAACCAAGCACAGAGCACAGCGCTGAAATGCACCCTGTCTTCCACCAAGGCAGTCAGACAACCTTTCTTGTCTCATGCATCCTTATGCTATTTTAAGGCAATTCGGTGCCATATTTAAAACAAACAAACAAACAAACAAACAAACAAACAAAGAAAAAACCCCAACCCCCCTCCCCCAAAAAACCAGACAAACAAAACTGTGTCTCATCAGTGTGCAGTAAACTTCCACGAGAAGATGACTTCTGCTCAATGACTTGTAGCCCCCTCACACAGAGTCTCGTGTTAATATGTTGTTAGTAATCATCTTACTTGCTACATTTAAAGCAGTTTTCACCCTCCAGGTGCTCAGGTGTTACAAAGTCCTCCAGAGCTGCAGTGAGGGATGAGGCTGCCTGGAGAATTGAGAAATCGGTGCACTGAGCTACAGCAAATGCCCTGGCCCAAACATTTTCCAGGAGCTGACAAGAAAACCCCTGTAGCTGATGCTGAGGAGACCCGCCATGAATCTGCAAGCTGTATCCAGAAGGAGCCAGAAAGAGAGTGTGGTGCTGAACATTTCCCCTGTCCCAGAGGTTCTCAGGGGCAATCAAGAGCTCCCTCTCTCTATCACCTGCCATTGAGCTACTGATGTTATTATGTAGGGTCATCAGTAGTGAAAACAATCCAACCCATCAGCGTGGAAGCCAGACAGGTGTTGAAGGAGGGCAAAGGAGAGAAGGATGAGGATATGTCAAGGGTGCAGAGCGCATAATGGGTGCTTGTCCAGCTTCAAGCCAGCACCTACAGAGAGACCAGTGCCATGGCCTCTGCAGGAGGACAACATCCGTTCCCCTTCCCATCCACCACCAAGACCTCTTGTGTTCACAGGATATGCTTTCAGGACAAATGTGTTGACTCGGAAAAGCCTTGCCATGTCTTGAAGCACAACTACAAAACCTCTTACTTTGATATCCAAGGGGACATCCAGGAAGGCCTCATAGGAATCAGAAATGGCTTTGCAGCTGAAGCAGATGACTGGAAGGAAAAATCAAAATGCCGAGCAATGGTGAGCTGAACGAAGGTACTGCTTTGTGCTCATTATACCTGTCCTGCTAGTCCCAGGGCCAGCTGTTGGGCACAGGCAGACAGAAGGGCACAGGCAGTACCAAGGAGAGCAGCTGTTGTAGAAACATACCTCTGGATCTCAGAAAGCCTCCAAATATTTGATGGACAATGGTAGTAGATTGAGATGATATGTCCAAGCTGGAAACAAGTAGTAAGACAGAGCATTACTTCCTCCAAGCCCCGGCTGTAGGTTTTCCTTGATGAGGCCACATCAAGGAGTCCAAAGGGCTCAGAACTTTGTAAAGGTAACTTGCTTGTGCTTACTCGTTGCTTGCACTCAGACAAGCTCTCTGCATGGCATTGACAGTACAGCATAAGAAGTCATGGGCATCTTCCTCCCTGCCAAGCTGAAAATGTTCTCCTATGACTAAGAAACAGGAAGTTAGTTGTCTCCTAGAGGAAGGGAAGAAAACCTGTCAAAGAACCTGAAATCACATACATCTGAAAGCCCTGAGAACAGCCAAAGGCAGGATGGCACTGACTGAACGCAGGACCTTGTTAACATGCGCTTCCATGATGCACATCATGCAGAAGCCTTGTTGGCGACCTGAGGAGGGAGGGAGAGAAGGTCCTCTGGTTAGCAAAATAGCCCTAGTGGTGGAATACTCCTCTTCTTCCACTCCCACTCCAGTGCAATATGCCACTCCTCCCAGTGTTTCAACAAGCACGGGATGTTTCAGTGCATAGAAAATGTTCTTCAGAGGAATGCTAAACTGAGGTTTTAACTTGCAGGAATAGAGACCCAGAGCTAGAAAGATGTGCCTTCATGAAGAATAAGACAGTTGGACAGGACAGGTGGCTCCTGAGTGTACAAAGAACACAAGTTCTGGGGCTGACAAAGGGCTGCTTTTCTCCTAAATCAAATTTCAGGTTCTGGGAATCCTTGGGATTTGATTAACAGATTCACAGGGAGATGTCCCTAAGAGTACTCACAGGCCTGGCTGTGCTCCCGGGAGAGCAGATAGTTGGCCAGCGGCGGGGTGTATGTCAGGCATTGCAGGACAGCATTAAGGAAGCATGTGTTGCCCACATTGAGGAGTCCTGCTCCAGCACTCTGTCTTTGCTGCCAGACCATGCAAATCTTCTCTGGGGGAAAGAGGATCCTTTGTGGCGGAGTCATTCCCTCGGCAATGACTGCAGGGAAATTCCATTTGAAAAGAGATGAAATGAGGCACAAAGGCATATTTAAACAGTGAGGTCTCTACAGGAGCACTCAGGACCATCTGCTTCAACTGCCAACCCAACAACATCAGGGGAAGCTTAAACAGTGCCATTTAAATTTACTGTTTTGGAAAAATCCATTCCCCTGTTTACGTTGCTGAGAGTCCAACAAACCCACCATCTGATTTCTGGGCCGCAGGCTACCTTCCTTTCTCAGTAGAGTTCTAGACTGGATTATCAGTGAAGCCATCCCTTTTCCTGACTGTAACTTGTTGAAAACAAGTAAATACTGAGCACGGAAGGTAACCCAAAGGATGGCAGACCTCTCTACGAGCAATGGCAGCTTTCAAAGTCTTGTACCTAGTGTCAGAGGAGCGACAAAAGGTGTTTTCCTGGGTCTAATTGTAAACACGGGGGTCAGTTTGACTGCTCTCAGGAAACATCCCAGAGATCACTCTAGGTTGTGAGCACATCATTCTGGGATTTGACCCCCAGCCATGTCAGTTGTCTGTGGCAGTTCACAAAGTCCAAACCTGCTGGTGAAGCTAATACTCACAGGAGTCGTTCCCTGCTGTGGCCATTGCCTCTCTCAGGAAGAGAGTGCAATGCTTTAGATGACCAAGGATGTCTTTCTCTCCAGAAAGAGAACAGCACCAATCGCGTCACCTAGTTGCAAAGAAATTACTGTAGCTCACCGAAAGTATCAAAACTCTAAATAAACGCAGAACGGCATCCACCACCAAGTCTTTCAGTGGTGCTCGTAACTGCTGCTGAGCTGCAGCTCACGCCCTTATGATCAGGCACGGGGCACCAACTCACAGCGGGTTCAAAGGCCCTTTTGAAATGCTCCAATGTACGTTACCTTCTCTGAAGAGGCCCTGCTGCTCTCCTGACACTGCTTCAGCAACAGAGCCCTCTGGCTTTCCCACCTCCTAGGAGTGACCGTCTTTCAGCCACTACTTTAACTGCTGCCTTTGCTGCTCTCCTTTTTCTGCCTCCCTCCCTCCCACAGCAATCAAGGTGGGCTGAGCCCATCCCCTCAGACTACAGTCACCTCCCTGCTTACCTATCCTAGGCTATGGAAAAAAAACAAGAATCAGCAAACTGGAATTCTAGCCTAGGTCATACCTGGCCAGTCTATAAAAGTTGCAACAGCTCAGCCTACAGCTAGGAAGGTATAAATCAGCCTATACTTTTATCCCATATACCCTGCTCTATGATCTGTGCCAAAAGTCAAAGCATTACCTTTGAAAGAGGAGGAAAGTTGAGGAGAAATGGTCAGTAAACAATAAACCATCCAAAAAAGGCCGGCACACAAGTAGCAAAGGAAGGAGCTGAGTTATCCCGAAGGCCAACTCTGTCCAACTGATTTTCGTTGGCGCGCTCCTCAGGATACCGGATGGGTGCCACATCTCTGCCCCTTTGTGACATGGGGTCACATGGAACCACATGGAACCACATGGAACCACATGGTTCTTGGGCACAGGAACCCACATGGCACGTCCGCCAGGTGGAAGCCACTGGACCTCCCCCCGTGCTGGTGGCAAAGGGCTAGTCATCCTCTGACAGAGCTCCCACACCTTCCCTGAGCCACACGGCCTGAGGAGTAAAAGCCTGCTCAGGGCTGTAACTGAGCCAGGTCACAGCTTTTCTGGCCCCCAAGACGCTGAGGGTTTCACTGCCACTTCTATCAGTGAGACTCTTAGCAAAGCACCTGGACTCTTATGGGTTCATTTCCAATTAATTTCATCTGCCCCCAGGGTACAACCATGGGCTGACCCTGAACTGGGACTGCCAAAGGAACCCTTCAGAGGCTGCGCTGGGAGGACCTTGGCTGGCTGCTGGCCCCCGCCCAGCTGCTGTCTTGTCCTCAAGCTCTGAAAACGTTCCGGGATGGCTTTTTAGCAGCTTCACATTTCCTCCTGCCGCTAGGGTTGCTTAGGTTTTGATCAGCCGCAGCTTTAGCCAGACTCCCACTCTGGATGGTGAGGGCACGCGCGTGTTAGGCGGAGCTATCCCCTGCACGTCCGGCGCCGAAATAAACAAATACCGGCTTAATAGCACCTGTGGCTGTTGAGTTTTACTACTGTTGCCTTTTCCTGGCATCAATGGATAGAGACAGTTTTGTCCCTGCTGCACTTGGCCTATGTTGTTTTGGGCTTGTTGGAAATCATAAAACTTTTCTAATTTTTTTAGTGTTCCTAATTAACTTTTTGATTAGTTGTTTTTAACACACATCATAGGCGGTGCGTTCAGCCTTAAATCAACTTTAGCCAGCATGGAGTAAAAATTGTCATAAGCTCCTTTGGGAGAACACAGTCTGGGAAAAGTACTAAAACTGTAAGTTTTGTTGAAGTTAAGCCTGTTATGCTTCAGTGGAGAAAGCCTGTCAGAGAAAGATGTCCTGTTGAAGGAGGAGATTTGGAACACAAGATTTATGGACTACAAGGACCTTCTGCAGAAACCAGCAGCTAAAGAAGAAGACTAACAAAGGCTCAGCATTTGTGTCAGGAAATCCCTAGGGGAGGGAAAATATACAAAAAAGATTAAAGATATGAAGTTATTACAGTAGAAAGTGAAAAATTAATAACCAATATCACATAGAATACTAATTAATGAAAGGGAGTGAGTGATGTAATTTGGAAGCAATGAACATTAATTTCTTTGTTTGCCAAATCTGTATAAATAGGTGAAAAGCGATGTCTTGCTGTCAGTACGGAGGCAGGATTTTTGTCAGCCACATGCACACGCAGGGCTGCAAATAAAAGTAATCACTTGCTTTCTAACACTAAAAAGCCAATTTGTTAGAGGGTCCTATTTATCCCGACAGTTTCAGAGGTGTTTAGCAACAGGCAGTCCTCTGGACACCTGGTGTAACCTCTGCTCAGCAGGCAGATAGTGTTTCTCATGCGCCAAGGATGCAGCTGGTTGTTATTTAACAACACTTGACCTGGCTGGTTTGGCCCCTGCCTGGAATGGGGCATCAAGTTTTACTCAGTTCTTCTCAGGACAGGTGGTTTCACTCCTGCCCAGCTCAGCACAGTTCATATGGCTCCTGCTCCACTCCGAGGTGTTTCTTCTTTTATACTTGGGGCATCCAACTCGGGCATGACTTTGCTTGGATGGCTTTTTTCATCACGTCTGGCAGCAGCTGGTTTTATCCCTGTCATCCTTGGGGAGGCTCCTTGTATCCCTTACCCAGACAAAGTATCTGCATTTACTCCTGCATTACACCTCTCAGGTGACCTTTTTATGCCCCTGCCCTAACCTGATGTCTAGGTCCTGTATTACCGTCCCCCCAGCAGCACTTCAGGAGCTCTCTGATGAAGACAATCAACAATGGCACTCGTGAACAGTGCCTCTGCTCCTGCCTCCTGCTCAGATGGGGGCATTTTAGGACAGAAACAGCTGTGCTCTGTGACCAAGCTGGTCCTACATGAGTCCCCTTTGCCCTCATCGTCAGTCCCTGAAGGTCCAGTGCGCCAGGAAGACCCCTTCTCCCCCTCCCTATCAGCCTTCACATTTCCAGGCCCCAGGCCGACTCCTTTGCTCCTCACAGGCCTTGCAGGTCACAGGCACCTGCCTGCCAGGCTGGGATGGCCTCACAGCAGCACAGGGCAGCACAGCAGCACACAGAGCCCCATCTTAATACCAAACAGACTCTTCTCCCCTGAAAGGGCCACTCCTGTTCTGTTAACATGTTTCAAGTCTAGATTAAGATTGTTATATTGACATGACAAACCAAGGATTAGGATGTGCCCTGGCCTGCAGAGTGATCAGGTCCAGGTGATCAGGCATCATAAGCTGAGCTGTGCTGTACAGTTCGGTGCTAAAGGGCTTACAAAATCTTGCTATGCTGGTGCTGCTTATAGAAATCTTGTGCTACTCAAATCATGGTATTCTGGGCTATAGTGATCATACCATGATGTTAAAAAAAATGAAGCTTTAATTGTAACTATGTGTCATGGTTTGAGATAGCCCCAAAAAATCCAATTCCCTAGCTCCATCCCCCTCCCACATCTCAACCTAATGTGAGATGGGCTTTCCCAGACAAAACACACCAGACTCAAAGGGGGGGAAAGGGAATATATTACAATGACTATACAAATAAATACCATATCACATTATACACATGATCACAACTATCTCTACCATGACATATAGTATTTACAATGGACCAGATCTCTTCTCCCCTCCAAATAAAAGTCCAGGAGGGAAAGAAGGACAGATCCCTTCCAGTCCTTAAGCAGCAGCATCTTCTGAGGCAGCAGTCTGTCTGTCTTCTCCACATGCAGCAGCTGATAGCTGGCTTTCTGCCAGCACTCAACGAGGGAGATATCCAAACTCTCCCTCGGCCCCCTTGACACAGGCAAAGGGGTCTTCCGTGGGCTTCGTAACCCCAGACAAGGTCGTATCACCACGTCATATCACGAGACACAGGGGGGTCTTCATGATGGTCTGGTATCTCCAGGAGACTCAGCTCCTTGCTTGCAGGGTCTCTGTGCCCTGTCTCTCAGGTTGCCACCGTGGCAGCAGTGCGAGGGGGGGGGGGAGCCAAGATCAACTCCCCCCGCATTCCATCTGGCCGTCCCGGTCCAGCTCCGGGACGTCTTTTGAGCTTCTCAGCTCCTCTCTCTCTCCAGTGCTGCATGTCTAAAACTCTTCTCCTAAATAGGAGTCCATGTACCTCTTTTCCAAGAGGGATCTCAAAGGAGTTTTGGGGGGCTGGTACAGTCTTATCCCAAACTCTGTCTCTCAGCTCCTGGCTTTCTTTCTCCTGGCTCTGTCTTCCAGGAGTCTTCTCTCTGGTGCTGCATGTTGCTTCTGCTGCTCCTTCAGTTCAGGTCCTTATCTCTGGCTCTCTGCCACCGTTCCTCTGGTCAGTCCCGGCTGCTGCTCTGTGCCCATGGAGAAAAAAACATCTCCCAGCATAACTACAGGCACCTAGCCCAGCTTTATGCTGTTCCAGGTTCCTGCAGCCCCCCAGCCAGGGCTGGGAGGGGGCCAGAGGTCCCAAGGGGCTCAGAGCCCCTTCCTCGTGGCTCTACAACATGGTCACCTCTCCTCCAACAACCAAAAACTACAACTCTTCTCTTCCGGTCTGGTTGTGATATGTTTACATTTCTGCAGGAGCGCCCATTGGGCAGAACTTCAAAACTTCCAAGGGTTTCCACCCCTTGGGGTCTACCACTTCTCTTAGCCTCTGGGGGAAAACAAAGTCCAAACCACTACACTACCACAATTGTATGAAATTAAAGGGTTACCCAAAGATATACAACTAGAGATTCAACAGTGTAATAGTTATGAGGAGTATATCCAATTACTGAATTCGCTGTATTATTTTTCATTAAGAGGCTTTGGTATAGAGTATTGCTTTGCATGCAAAGAACCAGGTTGCTTGGCCTTGATTGCGTTTAGATGTAAGACTTGTGGAAGCAATTGGTGGCTTGGGCAAATTAATTTGTTTGGTATTTGGTGCAGAAAGTGTTCTTTTACATTATCATTACAGTCATACACACGTGAATTAGAGCAAACAACAGGTTTACCAATAGCTGAAGCATTACAATTATTTGAAGCTGAAGAACAAGGGATATTAGCTGGTTTGCGCTGGGACACTAATTATATTATAAAAAGACTGAGTATAATCAAAGGTACAAAAATAATAGCAAGCAGGTGTAAGAAGAACACACCTTTGACAACAATATACCCTGGTGGTCCCTTTGAAGGCGATCCACAACAATATCTAGATTATTGTATAGAGGCACATGGTCAAAGATGATGATTTCTTTATGGTTTTGGATTTTGAAAATAATTCTGATAACACAAGGACATCCCAGTATCCCTGTTGGGCCCAGAGAAAACATTTGGGTAACATTTGCCAACCAAACAGGTCAATTGGACTTCTGTCTAAGTTTAGCCTCAGCGTCAGATCCTTTTCAAACGTGTCTGATTGGCATTCCTTACCTTGATACAAGTGATTTTGCAGGATGGGTTAGCTCTAATCATAACAAAACCGAGGTGGAATTAGCCTGCAATGTAACAAAAGAACGCACAAACGACACCAAAGGCATGGCATCTCTTTTGTCAGTGACTAGTCTAAACAGGACCATGACAGATAGCCCCAGTGAGTTACAATTATTTGGAGCTGTGTATGGAAATGACTCTTGCTTTAGACTCAATATGAATAAGGAAAAGACTTTTCTACAATGGCAACAAACGATTGGGAATGTATCCACTACGAACATAACAGCACAGAACCCTCCATACGAGAATGTAACCTGGTGCCAAGGCTATGCCAAAAACGTGTCAGTCAGTGTGACAAAGCCAAAATATTTACCACCTGGTTATTTCTTAATTTGTGGTAATAGAGCATGGTCTGGCATTCCTAAATACCCCATTGGTGGACCATGTTACTTGGGAAAATTGACTATGTTTACACCCACTATGAGACAAATAACACAGTTGAAAAGGAGAAATATTCGGAACAAACGAGACACTGAATTTGATAAGTATTGTAAATCAGTAGAAAACCAACCCATTAAATTTTGGTCACCTACGGCAAACTTCTTTGCATCCCTATTTGCCCCCCTTGGAGCAAAAAAGAGTCTGGTTCTTGTCCAAAGAACAGCTTGTTGGGCAAGGAATCAAATGAATAGAACCTCGAAAATTCTAGGGGAATTGGCTCATGACTTTGATGAAATAAGACATGCTGTTTTACAGAACAGAGCAGCTATAGATTTTCTATTACTGGCTCAGGGGCGTGGATGTGAGGAATTTGAAGGCATGTGTTGTATGAATCTTTCTGATCACTCTCAGTCCATCTACCAAAAACTAAAGGAAATGCAAGGTCATTTGGATGAGTCTAAAATCCAAAAGGATCCTATTAGAGAATGGTTAGCAAAGTTAGGTTTAGGACCATGGCTTGCTGAAATCACTAAACAAGCTATTTCACTTTTGCTGATATTGTTAGCTGCTTTATGCGTCGTTCCTTGTATTTTTAAGTGTATACAGAACATGCTAACGAAGGCGTGTGTGTGTGACCAGGTGTGTGTGTGACCCCCCAGGTGTGTGTGTGTGACCCCCCAGGTGTGTGTGTGTGACCCCCCAGGTGTGTGTGTGTGACCCTCCCCATCTTGGTTGTTGGGAGCTTGTTAGCAGGCCCAAATTTCTTAGTGAACTCTTTTGGGCCTGGCCTCCTGTTTCACCAGGGACGCAGCCCAGGCCCCGGTGTTCCCATTCCCATTCCACGGGTTTACATTCCTGTTCCAGGTGTTCCCATCCCATTCTAGTTGTTCCCATTCCCATTCCAGGTGTTCCCATTCCCATTCCAGGTGTTCCAATTCCCTTTCCGGGTGTTCACAGAAAATCAGAGGTTTTATACAAGTTTCATATGTGATTAAATGTGATAAATCGTATTCATGCGATTACATCTGTCTATACATATTAATAATGGGCAGAGCTCAGGCAGAGCTTCTCTTGGCCCTCAATGCTCAGAGGGGTTTAGGTGAGTCTGGGGTCTCTGCTCCTCTTCATCAGTTCCCAGTGTCCCCATCCTTGTCCCTCATGTTCCCACTCCATTCCTGGTGCTCTCCTTCCCAGTGTGACCATCCCATTCCTGATGTCCCCATTCCCAGTCCCTGGTGTCTCCAACCTGCTGCCAATGTCCCCGTTCCCATTCCTGGTGTCCCCATTCCCAGTTCCTGCTGTCCCCAACCTGCTCCCAATGTCTCCATTGCTATTCCTGGCGTCTCCATCCCATTCCTGATGTCCCCAGCCTGCTCCAGTGTCCCCACCCTTCCCCTGGGCTTCCCATCCTGCTCCTGGTGTCCCCATCCCTTTCCCCATTGTCTCACGGTGTCCCCATTCCCATTCCTGGTGACTCCAACCTGCTCCCAATGTCCCCATAACCATTCCTGGAGTTCCCATTCCCATTCCCATTCCTGCTGTCCGCAACCTGCTCCCAGTGTCCCCATCCAAGCCCCCCTGTCCCCATTCCCAGTCCTGGTTCCCAGAGAGGAACTGTCAGATGCCAGAGGAGGGAGCCAGGATTTATTGCCCAAAGCAGGAGATTTTCACACCCAAATTAAAGCCTCCGGAATAATTGTGGTCCTGGGTTTCACACAGGAAAAAGCAGGAAGTTGATCCATCGGGAAGAGCCGCAGGGGGACCGGGGTGGGTGGGAGCAGCGGGATGAGCTCTGCCAGCAGCTCCTGCCTTTCCGCAGGAAGAGGGAAGGGGCGGATCCAGCTCTGGGATTGCTCAGGCTGTGATTCCTGCTGGGATGAGAGCGGGGAAAGGAGTCACCATGTCCCTGTTCCCATCCCAGGGGATGGAGCTGGCTGTGGAGCCCAGGGAGAGTAGGAACTGCTCCAGATTCCCTCCTGATCCTGCTCCGTCCATCCCACCCCAATCCCACTCCATCCATCCCACACCAATCCCACTCCAGAATCCAGCCCTGATCCCAGTCCACAATTCCACCTGAGCCCACTCTGGAATCCTGCCCTGAGCTGGAATCCCCTTCCAATCCCACTCCAGCCATCAGGCCCCCATTCCCCTCTGGAATCCCGGCATCCATCCTGGGATCCCTGCCCAGAGGATCTGGATCCACACACGCTGCTGGGACTCACTGGTGGGTGCGGGGTCGTATCCATTCCCCTCCCTCTTCCCTATGGAAAGAAAGCGGGATCAGCACCCGTGGCACAGGATCCCCGGAATGCTGCCGGGCGGATCCGTGCCCCTTCCCGACCCCCATCCCGGGAGTTACCGGATCGGAGCTTCCACGCACCGACTCCCACGAGGCCGATGATGATGATGATGGCAGCGATGACGGACACAGTGTCCTAGTTAGAACAGCTGGGACCGATTCCTCACTGGATGGGTGTAGCCCAAAACTGAGGATTCTATGGCCTTCCATGCCATTTTCCCAGGAACTGTTGTCAGGAGAGGCCTGCCAGGTGGGGGGGATGTCCTGAGCACCCTCCTGCCCTTTTATGGACTGAGCATCCTCATGGCCTTTTATGGAATTCCCCGCTCTGAGGGAAGAACTAAGCATCCTTTTATGGAATTCCGCGCTCTGAGGGGAGGACTGGGCATTCCTGCCTGAACTGGAGAATATATAAACGTGGAGTTTCAGAACCTTTTTCCCACTCGTGGGATCCAGAGGAGGACTGCAGCTCACCGCTCTCAAGCAGCCTGAGACCACCCCCCTCAACTGGACTGCAATCCCCACTTCTGACCAGACTGCAGCAGCTCTCCCACCAGTAAGTTTTTTTCTCCTCTACCTTTACTTTGGACTCGGGGGGGGACCCAAGGAAAACCACTTTGATCATGCCCCAGGGTGCTGGTTTATACATTTGGGTTTTGTGGATTAAAAGCAATTGCTTGTCTGTATAATCAGACTTATTGGGCAAGGGGGGCCCAGAGGGGGGAGAGCAGAGAGGGGCGATCCCGGAGCTGGGGGACCCCCGGAATGCTGGAGGGGGTGGGTGTAGAGAGGGAGCGCCGGGCCCCTTAAGCGGGGGTCTTGGAGAGGGGGAAGGCCTTGGAGTGTGGAGAGGAGGGGGGGCCTTGAGGCGGGGTGGGAGCCGAGAGCACCAAGAGGTTTGCGAGGGTGGGAGGCGAGAGAGGAGGGCCGGCCGGCCCCGGGAGACAGAGTGGGGAGAAGTGAGCCCTGGGACACCCCTGGCAACACTCAAAGGGACCCCAGAGAGTGGGAACCCCCCGGAGCCGCAGGACTCCTGGCAGCCCGGAGAAGGGAGACCCCCAATGCAGGCAGAAGTGCCATCAGGCCAGACAGGGGGGACCCCCCTAACCCCAGAGAGCAGAGAGGGGGAACTCCTGGGAGGGGTTTTTGGGCTGAATGTTGGTGTTTTGGGGGTTTTTATGGACACAAGATGCCCGGTGAGTCCTAGAGCTGGACTTGGGCAGGAGGAACTCCCAAGGCAACGCGCTCATCCCTTGTTTTTCCCCCCCCATCAGGATTTCTGCTTCCCAAAGCTTGGGCGGATGGAGGAGGAGACTGTGAGGAAGAGGAAGATGCCACGGGCCCCCCAGGCAGGTGAGGAGGAAGTCAGTGCCCCTTTGGGTCGGTCTTTTGTCTTTTGTGGCCGTCCTGCCGGGGCTGGAGTTGGGGGGATGTCCTTGGGCTTCCCTGTGGGCCGGAGGCAAATCCCCTGCCTGTCCTTGTTGCTTCCTGCCCCAGGCCCCGAGGTGAGGCCGGAGAGCGCGGAGGAAAAATCCCGGCGGCAGAGCCTGGTGGGAGAGGCCGTTTTGAAGGGCTCCCCGGCGCAGGAAGGCAGCGGGGAGGAAAAGGGCCGGAGATGCCCCCGCAGGAGGGGCTGCAAAGCCAGCCCAGGGGGCTGTGAGGAGGAAAGAACCAGCGTGTGCCGGGAAGGCGGCCGGAGCTTGAGGCGGAGCTGCGAGCTGGTGGTCCATGAGCATCCTCCCAGCAGGGAAAAGCCCTTCAGGTGTTTGGATTGTGGGAAGAGCTTCAGCAAGAGATCCGACCTCCTGAGGCACCAGCACATCCAAACTGGGGAACGGCCCTACACGTGTGGGGAGTGTGGGAAGAGCTTCAGTGACAGCTCCAACCTCCTCAAGCACTGTCGCATCCACACTGGGGAACAGCCTTACACCTGTGCGGAGTGTGGGAAGAGCTTCAATCAGAGTTCCAACCTCCGCATGCACCGTCGCATCCACAGTGGGGAACAGCCCTACACGTGTGGGGAATGTGGGAAGAGTTTCACTCAGAACTCCCACCTTCTCCGACACCAGATGATCCACAGTGGGGAAAGGCCCTACATGTGTGAGGAATGTGGGAAGAGCTTCACTCGGAGCTCCCACCTGCTCCGACACCAGATGATCCACAGTGGGGAAGGCCCTACACGTGTACGGAGTCTGGGACGAGCTTCAGGGAGAGCTCCAGCCTTTGCAAACACCGTTGCATCCACACCAGGGAATGGCCCTACAAGTGCTTGCAATGTGGGAAGAGCTTCAGCACAAGCACCAAGCT
This sequence comes from Manacus candei, assembly GCF_025592945.1. Classification (NCBI taxonomy): domain Eukaryota; kingdom Metazoa; phylum Chordata; class Aves; order Passeriformes; family Pipridae; genus Manacus; species Manacus candei. The sequence continues at coordinate 69,051 of NW_026138293.1, forward strand.
GCTCAGCCACCAGCACATCCCCACTGGGGAACAGCCCGACACGTGTAGGGAATGTGGGACAGCTCCACCCTCTACACCCACCGTCGCCTCCACATCAGGGAGAGGCCCTTCCACTGTGGGGAGTGTGGGAAGAGCTTCAGGCAGAGCTCTTCCTTGACCTCCCACCAACGGACCCACCGGGAAGAGAAGCCCCGAGTGCCCCGACTGCGGGAAGAGCTTCGGCCGCTGCTCCAACTCCATCAGCCATGGGAGGACCCGCGTTGGATGATCCACAGGGACCCCCGTTGGGCACAGACCTGGTGTGCTGGTTTAATGGTAAACCAGCAGGGGAAATGTCAGCGGTGACACCTGGAATGGGATGGAACACCTGGAAAGGGAATGAGAATGCCTGGAATGGGAATAGGGACATAACGAATGGGATTGGGACAATAGAAATGGGATGGGAACACCAGGAATGGAAATGGGAACACCTGGAATGGGAATGGGGACATTGGGAACAGACTGGGGACACTAGGAATGGGAATGGGGGCAGCAGGAATGGGAGTGGGGACACGTGGAATGGGGAGGGAACACCTGGAATGGGAATGGGAACACCTGGAATGGAAATGGGGACACCAGGAATGGAAATGGGAACCCTTGGAATTGAAATGGAGACACCTGGAATGGGAACACCTGGAATTGGAATGGAGACACCTGGAATCGGAACACCTGGAATGGGAACACCTGGAATGGGAATGGGGACATCAGGAATGGGAATGGGGTACCTGGGCTGGGAATGGGAACATTGGGAATGGGAACATTGGGAGCAGGTTGGGGACACCAGGAATGGGAATGGGAACATCTGGGATTGTAATGGGGACACCTGGAATTAGAATAGGGAAAACAGAGGTGGGATGGGAACACCTGGAATGGGAATGGGGACAATAGTAATGGGAATGGAGACACCTGGAATGGGAATGGGAACACCAAGAACTGGGAATGGGGAAAACAGAAGTGGGATGGGAACACCAGGAATGGGAGGAGGGACAATAGGAATGGGAATGGGGACACCTAGAATGGGATGGAACACCTGGAAAGGGAATTGGAACACCTAGAATGGGAATGGGAACACCTGGAATGGGAATGGGAACTCCTGGAATGGGAACTCCTGGAATGGGATGGGAACACCTGGAACAGGAATGCAAACCCGTGGAATGGGAATGGGAACACCCGGGTCAGGGCTGTGTCCCTGGTGAAACAGGAGACCAGGCCCAAAAGAGTTCACTAAGAAATTTGGGCCTGCTAACAAGCTCCCAACAGCCAAGACCATCTGTGCTCGTTCTGTTCTACTGACTGGAGCAAAGCTTCAGAGAATAGTCCAGGAACATGTCCTTGGCCTAGAGGGGATAAATTAGAGAGACAGCAGGATCAGGGAGACATTGGAAGAGGAGGAATAGGCCGGGAGCCAGGGCTTTTTCCAAGCTTCAGGGAGCGGGTCAAGAAGAATGGAAGAGAAGGAAGGTCAAGCTGAGGAAGATGAGTTGAAGCCCCCAGAGCCACGGAGGAAGAGTGGAAGTCCCCTCAGGATTGAGGTCCAAGAGAAGCACCGCCCCAAGCCCCACCTGAGCTCCACCTATACTCCGCCTGTTATTAATATGCAGAGATAGATGTTGGAATCACTTGAATATGCATTTAATCCCAGCTGAAGATTGTATAAAAATGCTGATTTTGTGTGAAGCCTTGGAGCAAGTTTTTCCAGCGCGAGCTGGCTTGCTCCCAACGTTGAATAAACAAATACCTTGCTGCTTAAAGAGAAAAAAGTCTCTGAGCAGTTGCTCGGACCGATTTTTTGGATTCAGCGCCCAGTCAGTCCCAGGATGATCCCAGTCACTCCTGGTCTCTCCCAGTTGCCCCCAGTTTCCTCCATGTGGTCCCACTCATTCCCAGTTGCCCCCAGAAGCTTCCAGCATGATCCCAGTTGCTCACAGCCACTTCCAGTCATCCCCAGTGCACTCCCAGTTGCTCCCAGGATGATCCCAATCACCTCCTGCATGATCCCACTCACTCCTGGTATGATCCCTGTATGACCCCAGTCACCCTCAGTGTGGTCTCAGTTGCTCCCAGCATGGGCCAAGCTTCTCCCACTGTGATCCCAGTATGATCCCAGTTGTCCCCATCATGGTCCCAGTTGCTCCCAGTTGCCCCTAGCACAGATCCAGTCACTCCAAGTATGATCCCGGTCTTCCCTCCTGACAGTCCCACTCAATCCCAGTTGCTTCTCTTGTAAATCCAGTCACTCACAGTTCCTTCCAGTTCCCCCCAGCCTGGTCCTAATTCCCCTTCATGTAGTCTCAGTCACTCGCAGTACAGTCTCAGTTACCCCCACCATGGTTGCAGACACTCCCAGTATATCCCAGTAGAGCCCTCAGCATGCTCATAGTCCTTCCCAGTCACTCCCAGATGCCCTAGTAACATTCCAGTTTCCACCAGTATGATCCCAGTGCCTCCAAGGCACTCCCACTATATTCTGTGTGGCCTCCAGTTGCGTCCAGTAGCCCTCGGTGTGGTCCCAGTTGCTCCCAGTATGATCCCTGTTGCCCCAGTTCTGGTCCTGGAGGGTCCCAGTGTGCTCAGGTCCTGCTCCCGGGGGGTTCCGCTGGGTCCCAGTCCATCCCAGTCCATCCCAGTCCCTTCCCAGCAGCCGCCGCCGTTTCCCGGGTCCTGCCCCCCCGCCCCCCCAAGATGCTGACGGGGGTCGGGGCTCCGTCTTTGCCTTTGTCTCCCTGGACCTGCCTGGAATGAAGGGGCCGCTGGGACACTGTGGGACCTCCTGAAACCAAAGGAACCCGGGGAGAATTTGGATACTCCTGGAATCAAGGCACAATTGGGACACTGCAGGGCCCTATGGAAAAAAAGGAACCTTGTGACACTGCGGAATTCATGGAATCCAGGGGCCTTTGTGACGGGGGGCCTCATGGAACCAAAGGAAGCCTGAGGTGTTTCCGAAGGTCATGGAATCAAGGGGCCACTGGGACACTGCAGGGCCTCCGGGAATTAAAGGAACACTGGGACACTGGGGTGGGACATCCCCCCTGCAATGGCACCAAGACAATGCCCCATTTGCAAAGGGGTCAGTGCTGAGCTGAGAGGGGGCCAGGACAAGGTAGGAGATGTTGGACCCCAGACTGGTTTGACCCCAAATGAAGCCCCTGATGGTGAGGGAAGCCCTGGAGTCCAAGGACTGTCAGCCCATGGGTTTCTACCAGAAAGGGCCAGTCCCCTTTCCCAGGGGCAGCTTCTTCCAACAGAACCCTTCTTGGGGGGTGTGTGGAGATTCCTGCCTTGGCTGGGGACCCCAGCATCCTTCCCAGTCCACACCAGTCATTCCCAGTCAATCCCAGTCATTCCCAGTCCCTCTACCTCCACTCCCAGACCCTCTCCGTCCATTCCCAGTCGTTCTCACTTCACTCCCACATCTCCCAACTCTCTCCCCAGTGACCCCCTAGCCCATCCCCTTCTACCCCACTCTATTCCCCGTCCCTCCCACTACCATCCCAGTCCCTCCTAGTGCCCCCCAGCGTGTCCATCTCGCTGGTGCCGTCGAGCTCCCAGCCCGGCCCCGGCCACCTGCTCTGCTTCGTGATGGATTTCTACCCTGCGCCGGTGCAGGTGAGGTGGTTCCAGGATGGGCAGGAGCTGCCGGAGCACGTGGTGGCCACCGACGTGGTCCCCAACGGGGACTGGACCTACCAGGTGCTGGTGATGCTGGAAATCCCCCCCCAGCGCGGGGTCACCTACAGCTGCCAGGTGGAGCACGTCAGCCTGGAGCACCCCCTCAGCCGGCACTGGGGTACGGCCCGGCCCCCCCAGCACCGGGGGGGCGACTGGGGGCGACTGGGAGGGAGTTTGCAGGAGTGGTCTGGAAAGGGTGGAAGGAAGTTTGTGAGGTCTTGGGTTGACTGGGAGGGGTTCAGAGAAGTCCTGAAGGGGTTGGGAAGGGACTGGGAGGGGTTCAGGGGGAGCCCTGGGGGTGATGGGAGGGGGGTTAGAGCGTCCTAAATGGTCTGGGAGGGGTTTTGTTGGAAGGTCCCAAAGGGGCTGGGAAGGGACTGAGAGGAGATTTCAGAGGGTCCTGCGTGGGCTGAGAGAGACTAGGATGGTGTTTGTGGGGTCCTAGGTGGTCATTTGAGGTTTTGGGGATGCTGACCCCCCCGGTTCCCCCCAGAGATGCTACCGGACACCGTCCGCAGCAAGATCCTGGTGGGGGTCGGGGGCTTCTTCTTGGGCTTGGTCTTCCTGGCGCTGGGGCTCGGCTTCTACCTGCGGGAGAAGGTAAAGGGGGGTCCCCAAATGGGGGTCATGTCCCCCCCCTTACTCTCCCACAACCTCTGTCCCCCCCTGCCTCCCCACCCTACTCTAAGCCCCTTTTCTCCCTTCACAGAGCTCCTGAGCCCCCGGTGGCCGCAGCCCCTCCCCGTGGCCTCGGGCCCAGCCGGGACCCCCCAGTCTATCCCCACGATGAGTTTGGGGGGTCGTGTGTCCCCTCCATCCTGCTTTTCTCTGACCCCAGCCGGCTGCTCCCAGTGTTCCCAGGAAAGCTTCCCAGTTCTCCCCAGTCCCTGTTATTGGGGGGCAGTGAGGGCAGGGGGGAGGGGATCCCTGGCAGAGCTTTCCTTCTTCTAAAAAACCAAGCAGGAATTTTTCTTTCCCCTGCCCCACTGGAAAAGAAAGATGTTCAATGGGGGAGGGGGCTTTGCCTTGGGTGACTCACACCCCCAAAAGAACTGGCCCAGCCCACATTGCAGGTTGGGAGCCCTCAGAAGGCTCTGGGGGGGTGGAGTTTTTTGCTTTCTCCTGGGCAAAGGGCAAGGCCCTTCACTTTGGCCTTAACTCAGGCAAGGGGTGTGTTGGAGACGCTCCGAGGTCCTTTTGTTCTCGACCTTCTCATCTGGCTCTTTGCTGGTTCCCGTTTGCCTTCGTTTCCTGCGCCCTGTTCTGCCCCCAGCCCGGACCTGCTCGGACTTCACGGGACAGGTTTGACCCCCCTCCAGAGGAACCTTTTGGGGAGGAGGTTGCCCTTTCCCTCCTGCGCTCCCGTGTTGGCAGTGGCGTGTGTTCATCGGCCAAAAGGGGGAATTCCCGGCCACAGCCAACCCCAGACAGCGGGAGTTTCGTGGGAAGAGCCCCTTCTTCCCCTTTTCCACTTTTTCCCCTTTTTGTTCTTCTGCCAATACACAGATATCCTTTAATCAAGAGCTGTTATTTTTCCTTTTTCCATACTGCCTCAACTGGAATCTCTTAATTTCCAATTTACAGTTGCTTAGAGGGAGGAGTTTGGTTTTCCTCATAACTCATCCCCCTTAGCAAAACACTTCAGTCTCACTCAACTGAGACAGAGGTGCTGCCCCATGCTCCTGCCCTTGCCATTGCACATCCCCACATCCCAGAGCCCCAGCAAGAGCCCTGAGGAATGAGGCAGGCACAGGATCTCCCTTCCCAGGGCTGGGGTTCAGGCCTCGGCCCTTTGCAAGAACAAAACAAAGCCAGATTTATTCAGCATCACAGACCCCGGGACTTTGCTTGTCCCCACCTGTCATCACTGCCTCCAGTTTTCAGCTCTGACTGGAAGCAGGGGACAATTTCTGAGTGCTGGCCCTCAGTGGGACCCATTAACACCAGGAGAAACTGTGGACTTGGATCTGACTTGGAATTCTTCAGAGGTTTCTTGAACTTGCTCTCTGTCTGATGTTCAGGGACTCATCCCCAACCCCCGAGGGTCATTCAGTGCCTGGGGCTGTGTCTGTGCTGCAAAGCTGGGCCGGGCTCCTGGCACACAGGGAGCTCCTGGCAAGCGGGCAGCGCTGCAGAGAGACAGCTCTGCCCAGGAGCAGCTCCTCTGCACAGCCCAGCAGGGCTGAGGGCACTGCCAGGCCAGCTCAGGGACACCAGCAGGGCACAGACAGAGCTTCAAGGGGCTCAGGGTTGGGAGGGTGACTGAGAGCTCCCTGCAGGAGGAATCTTGGCAGGGCTGCACACGGGCAGTCTGGGGCTGCAGGGCAGTGCAGGGGCAGCTCATGGAGGCATCTCCTAAAGCTGACCCAGCCCCAGCTGATGGGATGGGTGAGGAGGGGTCTGTTGGGGGGCACTTTGGCAGAGCTGTGAAGCCGGGGGTGCAGTCAGAGGTGCCCAGGGTTGTGGGGCAGAGCAGGGTCCTGCAGCCCAGGGCACTGCTGGGCAGGGACTCTGCTGCCTGCCAGGGGCAGCTCTCAGCCGGCCCAGGGAGCTGCTCCAGGGCTGGGGGAGAAGGGTTGTGGGCAAGGAGCAAACCCCAATTGACAGGGGAAGGCAGGGCAGGGCCCTTCTGCTGTCGAGACGGTGCAACACATGTCAGGAATGATCACAGCTCCAAATGACTGCTGGGGGTTTCTAAGAGGAATTTTCAGGAAATGCAGCAAGGCAGGAGCATCCTGAAAGGGAAGGATCCTGTACTTTCAGTGTTCTGCTTCCGGTTCCCAGGGATGGGCAATGAGAAAGATCAATTCATGTCTCCATTCAGGAGGAAGCATGGAAAATCCAAAGCTCTTCTTCTTCAAGGGCAATGGTGCAGGGAGTGTCAGAAATCAGCCCCCTGGGCCTCACAGGCAGCAGCAGTGGTGCTTTTCCAGCCTCCTCAGGGTTGCTCTGCTGTTGCCATCAGAGCCTGCCCAGCCAGAGGTGCCCCTGGGCACCAGAGTGCCCTGTGCTGGGAGGGCTCTGCAGGGCAGAGCTGAGCACCCAGGGCTGGGATGGGCTCTGGATGCACTGCCAGGGCCCAGCCCTGGGCACAGGGAAGCAGCTGCTGGCAGGGACAGCTCCAGGCAGCAGAGCCTGAGCACTCCTCTGCATTGCCCTCTGCTCAGCTGCACAGGGAAAGAGGGAAGAGTTGGGAGGAATTGATTTTGCAAGTGGAGTCTTCACAAAAACCCACCGTTTTTTGCAGGCATCTTTGAAGTGGATCAGGGAACCTGTGTGCTGAGCAGCAGGTCACTTGTGGGCAGAGCAGCTCTCCTGAGTCTGCACTGGGGCACAGGGAGCCCTTTGGGACCTCAGAGCTGTCCAGGGTTCAGACTGAGAGCAATGGGGAGGGTGAGAATTCCTGCCTGGTCATGGAAAGTGCTCTCATTGAGCAGCACAGAGCTGAGTTGAACAAAGTTCCCCCAAAGAAATCCAAAGAATTTGGAGGAGATTGTAAAGCAGCAGAGGATTGACTCAAGGCAGCCCTGCCCTGACTGTGCTGCCTCTCCTGTCCCCTCCCCAGCGCGGGACGCGCAGAGGCCGCCCAGCTCCCCCCAGCCAAGGCCTACCGGGCCCCACCAGCAGCGGCTGCTGGCCCAGTCACTTCCAGTCACTCCCAAGAGGATCCCAGTTGCCCTCAAGGTGGTCCCAGTTGCTCCCAGTCCCCCCCACGATGGTTCCTTTCCCTCTCAGGGACTCCCAGTCGGAGTCCAGTCTGGCCCCAGGCACTTTCAGTCACTGCCTGGAGGAGGCCATTTGCCCCTGCATGGTCCCAGTTGCTCCCAGGATGATCTCAGTATGTGTTCAGTATGTGTCCCAGTATGGCCCCAGGAACTTGCAGACACTTGCAGTACAAATCCAGTTTGATCCCAGTAATCCCAGTATGGTTGCAGTGCCTCTCACATACTCCCAGTAGTATTGCAGTCACTCCCAGGATGGTCCCAGTATGAGCCCACCAGGGGCCCAGCTGCTCCCACTCTGATCCCAGTTGCCCCCAGTGTGGTTGCTGCAGGATGGATCAGGAATGGCGACCTCTTTGTGCCCCTCCCTTGTGTCACCCTGTTCTGAGGGAGCTTTGGGGGGACATCTGCACCCCAACACGGCATCCAACGCATCCCAAAGTGTGCTGGGACCCCCTTGAACCTGGGAATTGAGGAGAAACATGGAAAAACCCTTGTCAGAGAGAAAATTGGGTGACCTGAGTCCTGGATGCTTTTAGGAAAGAGCTCTAAACATTTCTTGAAGAATGGAGGGGGTGTGTGACTTTTTTATTCTTGACCTTTCCAGTTCTCCATTTGGGGGTAGGATGTCCTCTGGGCCAATGTTTTGTTCCCTTTGCAGTGAGTGCAGCCTCAGAGGGCTGAGCCCTCTCTGGCTGGGCTTGGCCTCTCCTGCAGAGACTCAGGCCTGGCTGGGCTGCCCCAGGCAGACGCTGCAGGAAGAAGAGCTCAGGCTGCCTGGGTCTGGTGTCCCTGGGGCTCAGCCTGTGCCCCATTGCTGGGCAGGGGCTGAGCCCCACCTCTGCCTCGGGGCCTTGGCCAAAGGGCTGCCAAGGAAGAGGCCCAGCAGCCTTGGGGCCTGCCCAGCTTTCCCTCTCCCTGGGGGCTCTCAGTCCTCCCCTGACACCGTGTGGGCCCAAGGCCTTGCTGGCTTCGGGCTCACGGCCCGCCGGCACCATCCCAGCGGCCTGACCCCCCTCCTTCCCCTCTCTCCAGCCTCTCCTGCCTTTTCTGGCAAGGGGTCATCCAAGGAAAACCCCAGTTCTCAGCAATGGCACCTGTGGCACGGCTGCAAGGCTCGAGTGGGCCAGGCAAGAGCAGGAGCACCGAGAGCCTGAGGAGCCAGGAGATGCCCTGGCTGGGCATGGTGCTGCTGCGGGACGAGCTGACACCTCTGCACAGTCTCTGCCCGTCCCTGCCAGCCGACTTCTGCCCAGGCTCTGGGCACGGGGACGCAGCACTGACAGTTTTCAGCCACCGCGCTGTTCCACAGAGGCTGTGATGTCACAAGGCCCTTGCCTGGCAGCCAGGAGATGGGCAAGGCAAGGCAAGGACGGAGCCTCGGAGCCACCAGCACGCTGTCCCCAAAGGCTGGGCTGGCACAGAAGCCCAGAGTCCCTGAGCTTGGCAGAGACTTGGGAGATCAACCGGGGTCCAGCCTACGCCCCATCCCCAGCACGTCAAGCAGACCACGGCACTCAGTGCCATGGCCAGTCTTTGCTTAAACACCTCCAGGGACGCTGTCTCCACCACCTCCCTGGGCAGCCCATTTCAATACCTAATCCCTGTTTCTCTCCAAAAAGTCCTGCTCCTGTCCCTGACAAACAGCCCCTGACAGGCAGGTCCTCGTGTCCTCTTGTCCTGTAGCCTGTTGCCTCGGAGAAGGGGCTGACCCCCACCTGGCTCCAGCCTCCTGTCAGGAAGTTGTGGACAGGGAGAAGGTCAGCCCCGAGCCTCCTCTTCTCCAGGTTGGAGAAGCCCAGCTCCCTCAGCTGCTCCTCACAGGCCATGCACTGCAGACCCTTGCCCAGCTCCATTGCCCTGCTCTCCACCCACTGCAGCCCCTCAAGGTTCTCCCTGAATTGAGGGGCCCAGAGCTGGACACAGCACTCCAGCTGTGGCCTCAGCAGTGCCCAGTCCAGCAGAAGCATCACTGCCCTGCTCCTGCTGCCACACTCTTTCTGATCCAGGCCAGCCTGCCCTTGGCCTTCTTGCCCACCTGGGCACCCGCTGGCTCAGGTTCAGCCTCTGTCCACCAGCACCCCCAGGGCCTCTCCCACGGGGACCCTTTGCAGCTCCTCTGCCCCCGGCCTGGAGCTGCAGGGGGTTCTTGTGGCCAGAGGCCCCAAAGGCACCAAAGGCACTCTTGAACCTCATGCCCACGGGCTCGGCCCAGTGGTCCAGCCTGTCCAGGTCCCTCTGCACAGCCTTCCTACCCTCCAGCACATCCACACTGCAAGCCAACTTGGGGTCCTCTGCCAATTTGCTCCTGGAAGACTCAATGCCCTCCTGCACATCCCCACGAAAAATAGGCAACAGGACTGGGCCTGTCACCCAACAAGTTCTAGTGCTTGGCAAAGGAGCCCACCCAGCAGTGGGGAGAAACTGCTGGCAGGAGATTGAATGGGGGCAATAGACAATGGATGATGGACAAGTTCTGGGCCATGGCCATTTGTTAGAAAAACAAAGTAAAAGTTTAAGGCCTGCCATATTTCAGTGGTCAGAGACCTGGCAGAGAAATCTATTTTTGAGACCTGGACACCAAGAAGGCGGAATTTCTAAACCACTAAGACCCTTAGAGAAACCAGTGACAAAGACAAAACTAACACAGTTACTGAGGCTCTCTCTATCCAGGGAAAAGACAAGAAAAGGACAAAAATTGTGGACTAAGTATCATGCAAAGTGAGAAATCAAGAGCCCATAGAAGAGAGAAGAAGAATTCCTGCAGAGAACTGGTAAGCCAATGGACAGGAATTCCTTTGTCTGATAAAATGTAAAAAGTAGTTAAAAGTTTTGAGAACTGATGTACAGGTGTTAGAGAGCAATTCCTGTGTCCCTTCAGCGCTGAATGAAGTAGGGTCACCTCTGGAACCCAACCAACTGCTCAGAGATTTTATTCCCCGGCTTTCACTGACGGTTTTTGGGGACCCAGATGAGACAAAGCAGCGCCGACAGGGCAGAGCAGAGGAATCGTTGGCCCTGCAGCGTGTACCAAAGGAGTTTTGGGGAGATCTTCCAGTTCCCTGGTCTGGAGAGTTCACCACGCCTTCTTTTCTGGGAAAAAGAACAGGCCATGAATTTTGGGGACTTGGTTTTAAGGCCTTTTGCCTGCCCATAAGGCACAGCAATGGGAAGGACGCAGCGTGAGGCTGAGAGGTTTCTGTCATGGTTTGTGGGCTTGGGTGAGATTGGGCCATAATTACAGGACACCTGTAAAATCTGGGCTTTGGGAAAGGTTGGGGAAGGTTGGGAAAGGTGTTCAAAGGGTGGTTTTGCCTGAGGTGTTAAACATGGGAGCGGGTCTATCTTCCCAATTCCCAAGAGAAGAGATCCCAGAAAGCTCCCCTGAAGGTTGAGTTTAAGGGAACAGGAGAAGAGACTGAGGGTAAGGGGTTTCTTTCCTGGAGGGAAGGGCTGTCGTTCACTTGCAGGAGCCCTGCGCTGAAATTGCCAGTCTGACTGCCCAAACTGAACACAGCTGAAAATTCCTGCCAGACAAAAAGTGCCAGGACAGAAAGCTCTTGCTGCCCATGGAGTGCCCAGGGTGGCCCCCAACTGCATCTGAAACCCGAAGGTTCCAGGCTTTCTTTCCTGGGGGAAAGGCCGTGACATCCCAAAGAGTCCCGTGGCAGACAGGTGGGGCTGCACTGTGGGGGTGTGAGGTGTTGGTTCTTTGGTTTCCAGGGGCTATTCCAGAATGGAGAGGACAGGCTGTGACATCACAAAGGGGCCCATGGCACACGGGTGGGGTTGAACTGTCACATGGTGGGGCCTTGGTTCTTTGGTTTCCAGAGGCTAGAAATTAAGAGACTTCAGGTGGAAGTGTGGAAAAGAAGAAACCTTTTATTAACAAAATCTGAATAAACAGCAAATGATGCAACCAAAAGCTTTCAGAAGAAACAAAACAAAGTCCCAAATCCCCAGGTGGGGGGGAGAAACTGTCCCGGCAGTTCAAAGCTCTCTCAGCCCCGTGTGCTCGCAGCCAGCAGTGAAGGAGTCCCTTTTCCCAGGGGCAGTCCCCAAAGCAGAACACCTCGCTCCCAGATGGGTCGGGCTCTCTCTCTCTCTCTCTCTCTCTCTCTCTCTCTCGGTCGTTCTCCACGAGGTGTCCCGTGGGGAAAAAACTTCCTGTCAGGAAAAGAGAACAAGGTGGCCAAAATCAGCTCCCGCTCTGTCCGGTCCCGGACAAACCCCAAAAGCCCCCGAACAAAGGACCCCCCGCCCTCCCCACGGCCACCGCGGTGTCCCCGAGAGCCGCCCTCCCCCCACTGCCCCTGCCCAGCGCCTGCGGCTCCGCTCCAACCCACCCCATCCCGGGAGACACAGATGGGAATGGGGGGGACACTGGGAAACAATTCCAACACCTCTTTTCAAACCTCTGACACCTGCTTCCCAGACATTCCCAAAGAAGGGGCTTCCCGTGGCCTCGAGCCAGGGACCAACCTTTGTATTAAACCAACTCCTGGAGAGACACGTTCCCATCCCTGTCCCCATTCCCATCCCTGTCCCCATTCCCATTCCTGGGGTTCCCATCCCTCTCCCCATTTCAATTCCTGAGGTTCCCATCCCTCTCCCCATTCCCACTTCCTGCTGTGCCAACCTGCTCCCAGTGTCCCCGTTCCTGTCCCCACTATCCCTATCCTGGTCTCCCATGTCCCCATTCCCAATCCTGCTGTCCCCAACCTGCTCCCAGTGTCCCCATTCCCATTCCTGGAGTTCCCATTCCCATTCCTGCTGTCCCCAACCTGCTCCCAGTGTCCCCATCCCTGTCCCCAATGTCCTCATCCCAATCCCCCCGTCCCCATTCCTATTCCTGGTTCCCAGACAGGAACTGCCGGATGCCGGAGGAGGGAGCCAGGATTTATTGCCCAAAGCAGGAGATTTTCACACCCAAATTAAAGCCTCAGGAATAATTGTGGTCCTGGGTTTCACATGGGAAAAAGCAGGAAGTTGATCCATCTGGAAGAGCCGCAGGGGGGCCAGGGTGGGTGGGAGCAGCGGGATGAGCTCTGCCAGCAGCTCCTGCCTTTCCGCAGGGAGAGGGAAGGGGCAGATCCAGCTCCGGGATCATTCAGGCTGTGATTCCTGCTGGGATGAGAGTGGGGAAAGGAGTCACCATGTCCCTATTCTCATCCCAGGGGATGGAGCCGGCTGTGGAGACCAGGGAGAGTAGGAACTGCTCTGGATTCCCTCCTGATCCTGTTCTGTCCATCTCACCCCAATCCCACCCCAATCCCACTCCAGAATCCAACCCTTATCCCAGTCCACAATTCCACCTGATCCCACTCTGGAATCCTGTCCTAGTTAGAACAGCTGGGACCGATTCCTCACTGGATGGGTGTAGCCCAAAACTGTGGATTCTATGGCCTTCCATGCCATTTTCCCAGGAACTGTTGTTGGGGGGGGGAGGCCTGTGAGGTGGCGGGGGTGTTCCTGTCCTCATATCCTTTTATGGAATTCCTCTCTCTGAGTATCCTCATACCCTTTTATGGAATTCCCCTCTCTGAGTATCCTCATACCCTTTTATGGAATTCCCCGCTCTGAGGGAACGAACTGAGCATCCTTTTATGGAATTCCCCACTCTGAGGGGAGGACTGGGCATTCCTGCCTGAACTGGAGAATATATAAACCTGGAGTTTCAGAACCTTTCCACCACTCGTGGGATCCAGAGGAGGACTGCAGCTCACCGCTCCCAACCAGCCTGAGACCACCCCCCTCAACTGGACTGCAATCACCACTTTTGACCAGACTGCAACAGCTCTCCCACCAGCAGGTATTTTTCCCCTCTTCCTTTACTTTGGACTCGGGGGGGGGCCCAAGGAACAGCACTTTGTTCATGGCCCAGGGTGGTGGGTTCTACATTTGGGTTTTGTGGATTAAACCCAATTGCTTGTCTGTATGATCAGACTTATTGGGCAAGGGGGGCCAAAGTAGGGCCCAGAGAGGGGAGAGCAGAGAGGGGCAATCCCGGAGCTGGGGGACCCACGAAATGCTGGGGGGGGGGGGGGGTAGAGAGGGAGCGCCGGGCCCCTTAAACGGGGTCCCGGAGAGGGGGAAGGCCTTGGAGTGTGGAGAGGAGGGGGGGCCTTGAGGCGGGGTGGGAGCCGAGAGCACCAAGAGGTTTGCGAGGGTGGGAGCTGAGAGAGGAGGGCCGGTCGGCCCCGGGAGGCAGAGTGGGGAGAAGTGAGCCCTGGGACCCCCCTGGCAACACTCAAGGGGACCCCGGTGAGTGGAAACCCCCAAGAGCCGCGGGACCCCCGGCAGCCTGGAGGAGGGGGACCCCCAATGCAGGCAGAAGTGCCATCAGGCCAGACAGGGGGGACCCCCCTAACCCCAGAGAGCAGAGAGGGGGAATTCTGGGATGGGGTTTTGGGCTGAATCTTTGTGTTCTGGGAGTTTTTATGAGCACAAGATGCCCTGTGCGTTCTAGGGATGGACTTGGGCAGGAGAAACCCCCAAGTCAATGCGCTCACCCCTTTTTCCCCCCTCCATCAGGATTTCTGCTTCCCAAAGCTTGGGCGGATGGAGGAGGAGGCTGCGAGGAAGAGGAAGATGCCGCGGGCCCCCCACGCAGGTGAGGAGGAAGTCAGTGCCCCTTTGGGTCAGTCTTTTGTGGCCGTCCTGCCGGGGCCGGAGTTGGGGGGATGTCCTTGGACTTCCCTGTGGGCCGGAGGTAAATCTCCTGCCTGTCCTTGTTGCTTCCTGCCCCAGGCCCTGAGGTGAGGCCGGAGAGCGCGGAGGACAAATCCCGGCGGCAGAGCCTGGTGGGAGAGGCCGTTTTGAAGGGCTCCCCGGCGCAGGAAGGCAGCGGGGAGGAAAAGGGCCGGAGATGCCCCCGCAGGAGGGGCTGCAAAGCCATCCCAGGGGGCTGTGAGGAGGAAAGAGCCAGCATGTGCCGGGAAGGCGGCCGGAGCTTGAGGCGGAGCTGCGAGCTGGTGGTCCCTGAGCAGCCTCCCAGCAGGGAAAAGCCCTTCAGCTGCTTGGAATGTGGGAAGAGCTTCAGGACGAGAACCAACCTCCTGAGGCACCAGCTCATCCACACTGGGGAACGGCCCTACACGTGTGGGGAGTGTGGGAAGAGCTTCAGTCACCGCTCCAACCTCCTCAAGCACTTTCGCATCCACACTGGGGAACGTCCCTACACATGTGGGGAGTGTGGAAAGAGCTTCACTCAGAGCTCCAACCTGCTCCAACACCAGATGATCCACAGTGGGGAAAGGCCCTACATGTGTGAGGAATGTGGGAAGAGCTTCACTCATAGCTCCCACCTACTCCGACACCAGATGATCCACAGTGGGGAAAGGCCCTACACGTGTACAGAGTGTGGGAAGAGCTTCAGGGAGAGCTCCAGCCTTTGCAAACACCGTTGCATCCACACCAGGGAATGGCCCTACAAGTGCTTGGAATGTGGGAAGAGCTTCAGCACAAGCACCAAGCTGCTCAGCCACCAGCACATCCCCACTGGGGAACAACCCTACACGTGTAGGGAATGTGGGACAGCTCCACCCTCTACACCCACCGTCGCCTCCACATCAGGGAGAGGCCCTTCCACTGTGGGGAGTGTGGGAAGAGCTTCACGCAGAGCTCTTCCTTGACCTCCCACCAACGGACCCACCGGGAAGAGAAGTCCCGAGTGCCCCGACTGCGGGAAGAGCTTCGGCCGCTGCTCCAACTCCATCAGCCATGGGAGGACCCGCGTTGGATGATCCACAGGGACCCCCGTTGGGCACAGACCTGGTGTGCTGGTTTTAAGGTAAACCAGCAGGGTAATGACAGCAGTGACATCACAGGGACAGTGGTGACATCACAGGGACATTGGTGATATCACGGGGACAGTGGTGACATCACCGGGGGTTAATTTTGGTGTGAAAATCTCCTGCTTTGGGCAATAAATTCTGGATCCTCCTCCGGCATCTGGCAGTTCCTCCCTGGGAACCAGGAATGGGAATGGGGACAGGGGGAATGGGAATGGGAACACCTGGAACGGGAATGGGAACATTGGGAGCAGACTGGGAAGAACAGGAATGGGAATAGAGACATCAGGAACTGGGAATGGGGGCACCTGGATTGGGAATGGGGACACCGGGAGAGGGAATGGAGACACTGGGAGCAGGTTAGGGACACCAGGAATGGGAATGGGGACACCTGGAATTGGAATGGAGACACCAGGAACTGGGGTGGGAACACCTGGAATGGGAATTTGTGGAATGGGAATGGGAACACCTGGAATGGGAATGGGAACATTGGGAGCAGATTGAGGACACCAGGAATTGGAATGGATACACCAGGAATGGGAATGGGGACACCTAGAATGGGATGGAACACCTGGAAAGGGAATTGGAACACATGGAATGGGAATGGGAAAACCTGGAATGGGAATGAGAATGCCTGGAATGGGAATGGGGACATTGGTAGCAGACTGAGGACACCAGGAATGGGAATGGGGGCAGCAGGAATTGGAATGGGGACACGTGGAATGGGGATGGGAACACCTGGAATGGAAATGCGGGCACCAGGAATGGGATAGGAAACTCTGGAATGGGAATAGGAACACCTGGAATGGGAATGGGGACATCTGGAATGGGAATGGGGACATCAGGAATGGGGATGGGAACACCTGGAATGGAAATGGGGACACCAGGAATGGGAATGGGAACACTGGGAGCAGGTTGGGGACACCAGGAACGGGAATGGGAACACCTGGAATTGGAATGGGGACACCTGGAATGGGAATGGGAACTCGTGGAATGGGAGTGGGAAGGCCTGGAATGGGAATGGGAACATTGGGAGTAGACTGGGGACACCAGGAATTGAAATGGGAACACCTGGAATGGGAATGGAGACACCTGGAATGGGAATAGGGAAAACAGAGGTGGGATGGGAACACCTGGAATGGGAATGGGGACAATAGTAATGGGAATGGAGACCCCTGGAACTGGAATGGGAACACCAAGAACTGGGAATGGGGAAAACAGAAGTGGGATTGGAACATCAGGAATGGGAGGAGGGACAATAGGAATGGGAATGGGGACACCTAAAATGGGATGGAGCACCTGGAAAGGGAATTGGAACACGTGGAATGGGAATGGGAACACCTGGAATGGGAATGGGAACAACTAGCAATGGGATGGGAACACCTGGAACAGGAATGCAAACCCGTGGAATGGGAATGGGAACACCCGGGCCTGGGCTGCGTCCCTGGTGAAACAGGAGGCCAGGCCCAAAAGAGTTCACTAAGAAATTTGGGCCTGCTAACAAGCTCCCAACAACCAAGACGGGGGGGGTCACACACACACACCTGGGGGTCACACACACACACCTGGGGGGTCACACACACACACCTGGGGGTCACACACACACCTGGGGGGTCACACACACACCTGGGGGGTCACACACACACCTGGGGGTCACACACACACCTGGGGGGTCACACACACACCTGGTCACACACACACGCCTTCGTTAGCATGTTCTGTATACACTTAAAAATACAAGGAACGATGCATAAAGCAGCTAACAATATCAGCAAAAGTGAAATAGCTTGTTTAGTGATTTCAGCAAGCCATGGTCCTAAACCTAACTTTGCTAACCATTCTCTAATAGGATCCTTTTGGATTTTAGAGTCATCCAAATGACCTTGCATTTCCTTTAGTTTTTGGTAGATGGACTGAGAGTGATCAGAAAGATTCATACAACACATGCCTTCAAATTCCTCACATCCACGCCCCTGAGCCAGCAATAGAAAATCTATAGCTGCTCTGTTCTGTAAAACAGCATGTCTTATTTCATCAAAGTCATGAGCCAATTCCCCTAGAATTTTCGAGGTTCTATTCATTTGATTCCTTGCCCAACAAGCTGTTCTTTGGACAAGAACCAGATTCTTTTTTGCTCCAAGGGGGGCAAATAGGGATGCAAAGAAGTTTGCCGTAGGTGACCAAAATTCGATGGGTTGGTTTTCTACTGATTTACAATACTTATCAAATTCAGTGTCTCGTTTGTTCCGAATATTTCTCCTTTTCAACTGTGTTATTTGTCTCATAGTGGGTGTAAACATAGTCAATTTTCCCAAAGTAACATGGTCCACCAATGGGATATTTAGGAATGCCAGACCACGCTCTATTGCCACAAATTAAGAAATAACCAGGTGGTAAATATTTTGGCTTTGTCACACTGACTGACACATTTTTGGCATAGCCTTGGCACCAGGTTACATTCTCGTATGGAGGGTTCTGTGCTGTTATGTTTGGAGTGGATACATTCCCAATTGTTTGTTGCCATTGTAGAAAGGTCTTTTCCTTATTCATATTGAGTCTAAAGCAAGAGTCATTTCCATACACAGCTCCAAATAATTGTAACTCACTGGGGCTATCTGTCATGGTCCTGTTTAGATTAGCCACTAACAAAAGAGATGTCACGCCTTTGGTGCCGTTTATGCATTCTTTTGTTACATTGCAGGCTAATTCCACCTTGGTTTTGTCATGATTAGAGCTAACCCATCCTGCAAAATCACTTGTATCAAGGTAAGGAATGCCAATCAGACACGTTTGAAAAGGATCTGACGCTGAGGCTAAACTTAGACAGAAGTCCAATTGACCTGTTTGGTTGGCAAATGTTACCCAAATGTTTTCTCTGGGCCCAACAGGGATACTGGGATGTCCTTGTGTTATCAGAATTATTTTCAAAATCCAAAACCATAAAGAAATCATCATCTTTGACCATGTGCCTCTATACAATAATCTAGATATTGTTGTGGATCACCTTCAAAGGGACCACCAGGGTATATTGTTGTCAAAGGTGTGTTCTTCTTAAACCTGCTTGCTATTATTTTTGTACCTTTGATTATACTCAGTCTTTTTATAATATAATTAGTGTCCCAGCGCAAACCAGCTAATATCCCTTGTTCTTCAGCTTCAAATAATTGTAATGCTTCAGCTATTGGTAAACCTGTTGTTTGCTCTAATTCACGTGTGTATGACTGTAATGATAATGTAAAAGAACACTTTCTGCACCAAATACCAAACAAATTAATTTGCCCAAGCCACCAATTGCTTCCACAAGTCTTACATCTAAAAGCAATCAAGGCCAAGCAACCTGGTTCTTTGCATGCAAAGCAATACTCTATACCAAAGCCTCTTAATGAAAAATAATACAGCGAATTCAGTAATTGGATATACTCCTCATAACTATTACACTGTTGAATCTCTAGTTGTATATCTTTGGGTAACCCTTTAATTTCATACAATTGTGGTAGTGTAGTGGTTTGGACTTTGTTTTCCCCCAGAGGCTAAGAGAAGTGGTAGACCCCAAGGGGTGGAAACCCTTGGAAGTTTTGAAGTTCTGCCCAATGGGCGCTCCTGCAAAAATGTAAACATATCACAACCAGACCAGAAGAGAGGAGTTGTAGTTTTGGTTGTTGTAGGAGAGGTGGCCATGTTGTGAGCCACGAGGAAGGGGCTCTAAGCCCCTTGGGCCCTCTGGGGCCTCCCAGCCCTGGCTGGGGGGCTGCAGGAACCTGGAACAGCATAAAGCTGGGCTAGGTGCCTGTAGTTATGCTGGGAGATGTTTTTTTTCTCCATGGGCACAGAGCAGCAGCCGGGACTGACCAGAGAAACGGTGGCAGAGAGCCAGAGATAAGGACCTGAACTGAAGGAGCAGCAGAAGCAACATGCAGCACCAGAGAGAAGACTCCTGGAAGACAGAGCCAGGAGAAAGAAAGCCAGGAACTGAGAGACAGAGTTTGGGATAAGACTGTACCAGCCCCCCAAAACTCCTTTGAGATCCCTCTTGGAAAAGAGGTACATGGACTCCTATTTAGGAGAAGAGTTTTAGACATGCAGCACTGGAGAGAGAGAGGAGCTGAGAAGCTCAGAGAGCCCCGGAGCTGGACCGGGACGGCCAGATGGAATGCAGGGGGAGTTGACCTTGGCTCCCACCCCCCTCGCACTGCTGCCATGGTGGCAGCCTGAGAGACAGGGCACAGAGGCCTTGCAAGAAGGAGCTGAGTCTCCTGGGACACCAGACCGTCACAAAGAACCCCCTGTGTCTTCGTGATATGACGTGGTGATACGACCTTGTCTGGGGTTACGAAGCCCACGGAAGACCCCTTTGCCTGTGTCAAGGGGGTCGAGGGAGAGTTTGGATATCTCCCTCGTTGAGTGCTGGCAGAAAGCCAGCTATCAGCTGCTGCATGTGGAGAAGACAGACAGACTGCTGCCTCAGAAGATGCTGCTGCTTAAGGACTGGAAGGGATCTGTCCTTCTTTCCCTCCTGGACTTTTATTTGGAGGGGAGAAGAGATCTGGTCCATTGTAAATACTATATGTCATGGTAGAGATAGTTGTGATCGTGTGTATAATGTGATGTTATATTTATTTGTACAGTCATTGTAATATATTCCCTTTGCCCCCCTTTGAGTCTGGTGTGTTTTGTCTGGGAAAGCCCATCTCACATTAGGTTGAGATGTGGGAGGGGGATGGAGCTAGGGAATTGGATTTTTTGGGGCTATCTCAAACCATGACACATAGTTACAATTAAAGCTTCATTTTTTTTAACATCATGGTATGATCACTATAGCCCAGAATACCATGATTTGAGTAGCACAAGATTTCTATAAGCAGCACCAGCATAGCAAGATTTTGTAAGCCCTTTAGCACCGAACTGTACAGCACAGCTCAACTTATGATGCCTGATCACCTGGACCTGATCACTCTGCAGGCCAGGGCACATCCTAATCCTTGGTTTGTCATGTCAATATAACAATCTTAACCTAGACTTGAAACACGTTAACAGAACAGGAGTGGCCCTTTCAGGGGAGAAGAGTCTGTTTGGTATTAAGATGGGGCTCTGTGTGCTGCTGTGCTGCCCTGTGCTGCTGTGAGGCCATCCCAGCCTGGCAGGCAGGTGCCTGTGACCTGCAAGGCCTGTGAGGAGCAAAGGAGTCGGCCTGGGGCCTGGAAATGTGAAGGCTGATAGGGAGGGGGAGAAGGGGTCTTCCTGGCGCACTGGACCTTCAGGGACTGACGATGAGGGCAAAGGGGACTCATGTAGGACCAGCTTGGTCACAGAGCACAGCTGTTTCTGTCCTAAAATGCCCCCATCTGAGCAGGAGGCAGGAGCAGAGGCACTGTTCACGAGTGCCATTGTTGATTGTCTTCATCAGAGAGCTCCTGAAGTGCTGCTGGGGGGACGGTAATACAGGACCTAGACATCAGGTTAGGGCAGGGGCATAAAAAGGTCACCTGAGAGGTGTAATGCAGGAGTAAATGCAGATACTTTGTCTGGGTAAGGGATACAAGGAGCCTCCCCAAGGATGACAGGGATAAAACCAGCTGCTGCAAGACGTGATGAAAAAAGCCATCCAAGCAAAGTCATGCCCGAGCTGGATGCCCCAAGTATAAAAGAAGAAACACCTCGGAGTGGAGCAGGAGCCATATGAACTGTGCTGAGCTGGGCAGGAGTGAAACCACCTGTCCTGAGAAGAACTGAGTAATACTTGATGCCCCATTCCAGGCAGGGGCCAAACCAGCCAGGTCAAGTGTTGTTAAATAACAACCAGCTGCATCCTTGGCACATGAGAAACACTATCTGCCTGCTGAGCAGAGGTTACACCAGGTGTCCAGAGGACTGCCTGTTGCTAAACACCTCTGAAACTGTCGGGATAAATAGGACCCTCTAACAAATTGGCTTTTTAGTGTTAGAAAGCAAGAGATTACTTTTATTTGCAGCCCTGCGTGTGCATGTGGCTGACAAAAATCCTGCCTCCGTACTGACAGCAAGACATCGCTTTTCACCTATTTATACAGATTTGGCAAACAAAGAAATTAATGTTCATTGCTTCCAAATTACATCACTCACTCCCTTTCATTAATTAGTATTCTATGTGGGATTGGTTATTAATTTCTCCCTTTCTACTGTAATAACTTCATATCTTTAATCTTTTTTGTATATTTTCCCTCCCCTAGGGATTTTCTGACACAAATGCTGAGCCTTTGTTAGTCTTCTTCTTTAGCTGCTGGTTTCTGCAGAAGGTCCTTGTAGTCCATAAATCTTGTGTTCCAGATCTCCTCCTTCAACAGGACATCTTTCTCTGACAGGCTTTCTCCACTGAAGCATAACAGGGTTAACTTCAACAAAACTTACAGTTTTAGTACTTTTCCCAGGCTGTGTTCTCCCAAAGGAGCTTATGACAATTTTTACTCCATGCTGGCTAAAGTTGATTTAAGGCTGAACGCACCGCCTATGATGTGTGTTAAAAACAACTAATCAAAAAGTTAATTAGGAACACTAAAAAAATTAGAAAAGTTTTATGATTTCCAACAAGCCCAAAACAACATAGGCCAAGTGCAGCAGGGACAAAACTGTCTCTATCCATTGATGCCAGGAAAAGGCAACAGTAGTAAAACTCAACAGCCACAGGTGCTATTAAGCCGGTATTTGTTTATTTCGGCGCCGGACGTGCAGGGGATAGCTCCGCCTAACACGCGCGTGCCCTCACCATCCAGAGTGGGAGTCTGGCTAAAGCTGCGACTGATCAAAACCTAAGCAACCCTAGCGGCAGGAGTAAATGTGAAGCTGCTAAAAAGCCATCCCGGAACGTTTTCAGAGCTTGAGGACAAGACAGCAGCTGGGCGGGGGCCAGCAGCCAGCCAAGGCCCTCCCAGCGCAGCCTCTGAAGGGTTCCTTTGGCAGTCCCAGTTCAGGGTCAGCCCATGGTTGTACCCTGGGGGCAGATGAAATTAATTGGAAATGAACCCATAAGAGTCCAGGTGCTTTGCTAAGAGTCTCACTGATAGAAGTGGCAGTGGAACCCTCAGCGTCTTGGGGGCCAGAAAAGCTGTGACCTGGCTCAGTTACAGCCCTGAGCAGGCTTTTACTCCTCAGGCCGTGTGGCTCAGGGAAGGTGTGGGAGCTCTGTCAGAGGATGACTAGCCCTTTGCCACCAGCACGGGGGGAGGTCCAGTGGCTTCCACCTGGCGGACGTGCCATGTGGGTTCCTGTGCCCAAGAACCATGTGGTTCCATGTGGTTCCATGTGGTTCCATGTGACCCCATGTCACAAAGGGGCAGAGATGTGGCACCCATCCGGTATCCTGAGGAGCGCGCCAACGAAAATCAGTTGGACAGAGTTGGCCTTCGGGATAACTCAGCTCCTTCCTTTGCTACTTGTGTGCCGGCCTTTTTTGGATGGTTTATTGTTTACTGACCATTTCTCCTCAACTTTCCTCCTCTTTCAAAGGTAATGCTTTGACTTTTGGCACAGATCATAGAGCAGGGTATATGGGATAAAAGTATAGGCTGATTTATACCTTCCTAGCTGTAGGCTGAGCTGTTGCAACTTTTATAGACTGGCCAGGTATGACCTAGGCTAGAATTCCAGTTTGCTGATTCTTGTTTTTTTTCCATAGCCTAGGATAGGTAAGCAGGGAGGTGACTGTAGTCTGAGGGGATGGGCTCAGCCCACCTTGATTGCTGTGGGAGGGAGGGAGGCAGAAAAAGGAGAGCAGCAAAGGCAGCAGTTAAAGTAGTGGCTGAAAGACGGTCACTCCTAGGAGGTGGGAAAGCCAGAGGGCTCTGTTGCTGAAGCAGTGTCAGGAGAGCAGCAGGGCCTCTTCAGAGAAGGTAACGTACATTGGAGCATTTCAAAAGGGCCTTTGAACCCGCTGTGAGTTGGTGCCCCGTGCCTGATCATAAGGGCGTGAGCTGCAGCTCAGCAGCAGTTACGAGCACCACTGAAAGACTTGGTGGTGGATGCCGTTCTGCGTTTATTTAGAGTTTTGATACTTTCGGTGAGCTACAGTAATTTCTTTGCAACTAGGTGACGCGATTGGTGCTGTTCTCTTTCTGGAGAGAAAGACATCCTTGGTCATCTAAAGCATTGCACTCTCTTCCTGAGAGAGGCAATGGCCACAGCAGGGAACGACTCCTGTGAGTAATAGCTTCACCAGCAGGTTTGGACTTTGTGAACTGCCACAGACAACTGACATGGCTGGGGGTCAAATCCCAGAATGATGTGCTCACAACCTAGAGTGATCTCTGGGATGTTTCCTGAGAGCAGTCAAACTGACCCCCGTGTTTACAATTAGACCCAGGAAAACACCTTTTGTCGCTCCTCTGACACTAGGTACAAGACTTTGAAAGCTGCCATTGCTCGTAGAGAGGTCTGCCATCCTTTGGGTTACCTTCCGTGCTCAGTATTTACTTGTTTTCAACAAGTTACAGTCAGGAAAAGGGATGGCTTCACTGATAATCCAGTCTAGAACTCTACTGAGAAAGGAAGGTAGCCTGCGGCCCAGAAATCAGATGGTGGGTTTGTTGGACTCTCAGCAACGTAAACAGGGGAATGGATTTTTCCAAAACAGTAAATTTAAATGGCACTGTTTAAGCTTCCCCTGATGTTGTTGGGTTGGCAGTTGAAGCAGATGGTCCTGAGTGCTCCTGTAGAGACCTCACTGTTTAAATATGCCTTTGTGCCTCATTTCATCTCTTTTCAAATGGAATTTCCCTGCAGTCATTGCCGAGGGAATGACTCCGCCACAAAGGATCCTCTTTCCCCCAGAGAAGATTTGCATGGTCTGGCAGCAAAGACAGAGTGCTGGAGCAGGACTCCTCAATGTGGGCAACACCTGCTTCCTTAATGCTGTCCTGCAATGCCTGACATACACCCCGCCGCTGGCCAACTATCTGCTCTCCCGGGAGCACAGCCAGGCCTGTGAGTACTCTTAGGGACATCTCCCTGTGAATCTGTTAATCAAATCCCAAGGATTCCCAGAACCTGAAATTTGATTTAGGAGAAAAGCAGCCCTTTGTCAGCCCCAGAACTTGTGTTCTTTGTACACTCAGGAGCCACCTGTCCTGTCCAGCTGTCTTATTCTTCAGGAAGGCACATCTTTCTAGCTCTGGGTCTCTATTCCTGCAAGTTAAAACCTCAGTTTAGCATTCCTCTGAAGAACATTTTCTATGCACTGAAACATCCCGTGCTTGTTGAAACACTGGGAGGAGTGGCATATTGCACTGGAGTGGGAGTGGAAGAAGAGGAGTATTCCACCACTAGGGCTATTTTGCTAACCAGAGGACCTTCTCTCCCTCCCTCCTCAGGTCGCCAACAAGGCTTCTGCATGATGTGCATCATGGAAGCGCATGTTAACAAGGTCCTGCGTTCAGTCAGTGCCATCCTGCCTTTGGCTGTTCTCAGGGCTTTCAGATGTATGTGATTTCAGGTTCTTTGACAGGTTTTCTTCCCTTCCTCTAGGAGACAACTAACTTCCTGTTTCTTAGTCATAGGAGAACATTTTCAGCTTGGCAGGGAGGAAGATGCCCATGACTTCTTATGCTGTACTGTCAATGCCATGCAGAGAGCTTGTCTGAGTGCAAGCAACGAGTAAGCACAAGCAAGTTACCTTTACAAAGTTCGGAGCCCTTTGGACTCCTTGATGTGGCCTCATCAAGGAAAACCTACAGCCGGGGCTTGGAGGAAGTAATGCTCTGTCTTACTACTTGTTTCCAGCTTGGACATATCATCTCAATCTACTACCATTGTCCATCAAATATTTGGAGGCTTTCTGAGATCCAGAGGTATGTTTCTACAACTACTGCTCTCCTTGGCACTGCCTGTGCCCTTCTGTCTGCCTGTGCCCAACAGCTGGCCCTGGGACTAGCAGGACAGGTACAATGAGCACAAAGCAGTACCATCGTTCAGCTCACCATTGCTGGGCATTTTGATTTTTCCTTCCAGTCATCTGCTTCAGCTGCAAAGCCATTTCTGATTCCTATGAGGCCTTCCTGGATGTCCCCTTGGATATCAAAGTAAGAGGTTTTGCAGTTGTGCTTCAAGACATGGCAAGGCTTTTCAGAGTCAACACATTTGTCCTGAAAGCATATCCTGTGAACACAAGAGGTCTTGGTGGTGGATGGGAAGGGGAACGGATGTTGTCCTCCTGCAGAGGCCATGGCACTGGTCTCTCTGTAGGTGCTGGCTTGAAGCTGGACAAGCACCCATTATGCGCTCTGCACCCTTGACATATCCTCATCCTTCTTTCCTTTGCCCTCCTTCAACACCTGTCTGGCTTCCAGGCTGATGGGTTGGATTGTTTTCACTACTGATGACCCTACATACCATCAGTAGCTCAATGGCAGGTGATAGAGAGAGGGAGCTCTTGATTGCCCCTGAGAACCTCTGGGACAGGGGAAATGTTCAGCACCACACTCTCTTTCTGGCTCCTTCTGGATACAGCTTGCAGATTCATGGCGGGTCTCCTCAGCATCAGCTACAGGGGTTTTCTTGTCAGCTCCTGGAAAATGTTTGGGCCAGGGCATTTGCTGTAGCTCAGTGCACCGATTTCTCAATTCTCCAGGCAGCCTCATCCCTCACTGCAGCTCTGGAGGACTTTGTAACACCTGAGCACCTGGAGGGTGAAAACTGCTTTAAATGTAGCAAGTAAGATGATTACTAACAACATATTAACACGAGACTCTGTGTGAGGGGGCTACAAGTCATTGAGCAGAAGTCATCTTCTCGTGGAAGTTTACTGCACACTGATGAGACACAGTTTTGTTTGTCTGGTTTTTTGGGGGAGGGGGGTTGGGGTTTTTTCTTTGTTTGTTTGTTTGTTTGTTTGTTTGTTTGTTTTAAATATGGCACCGAATTGCCTTAAAATAGCATAAGGATGCCCGAGACAAGAAAGGTTGTCTGACTGCCTTGGTGGAAGATAGGGTGCATTTCAGCGCTGTGCTCTGTGCTTGGTTTCAAGGTGTGAGAAGAATGTTGCCGCCACTAAGAGGTTCACTGTCCACTGTGCACCCAAGGTTCTCACTGTGTGTCTGAAGAGGTTTGACTGCTTCACTGGTGGCAAGATCAGCAAGGTGTGTACACTATTGGTGTGCAGCTTTCTCTTCCAGAAGCAGATTTCCTAAAGCAGTATGCTTGTCACAAGCTGCTTGTGTTGGGTTTTTTGGGGTCCCTTCTGGGGAGTGGAAAGTTCCTGTGGGAAGACAGGCAAGCACTGTGCTCTGATAGGGCTGCTTTGACTGAGAAGGGTTTCCTGCCACCCAAACGATTTTATGTTGCTTTATGGAAAACCAAGTGCTCATGAGCCCCAGAGATGGATTGATACCCCTGGACTGGCCCCTGCACTTGGTAGGCTCTTTCATGTCACAGACCAGGGTCATTTCTGAGCCCTTTTGGTCTCTCCATAGGTTGTAGAGTATCCAGAGTACTTGGATCTTCGCCCATACATGTCTCAGGCAGATGGAGAAGCACTCCTCTACTCCTTATATGCTGTCCTGGTGCACAGTGGTGTCAGCTGTCATGGAGGACACTATTTCTGCTACACAAAGGTAAAAGAGCAACTTCCTCACCAATGGGGAAAAATGTGTGCTGGGGAAGATAAACTTTCCTGTCAGTGTTACTGACAGCCAAAGTTTTGGGGCCGAAGGCCTCCTTAGTGGCTGGACTGCATTTGTTTTGACATGCTCTCGGTTTGGCAGTTTCCTACCTGTGTTTTTGGAGAGAAACCATGGAGAGATCCTTGCCTTTTTTTTACAGGCCAGCAATGGATTGTGGTACCGGATGGACGATGAATCTGTGCAGCTGCGTTCCATTGACACAGTTCTCAGGTAGCAAGTCTACCTGCTGTTCTATGCCAGGTAATAACCAGGATTCAAATAGGTTCAGAATACATTTCCTTTTCCTCATTTGCAGTTGTGCTTCTCACCTTCCGGAGTGTTTTTCTCATCAAATGAAATTACTACCTGCATCATTCAGTGCTGTCAAATCTGAACTACTCCGTGTCTGTCCTTTACTGGGCTTCAGGCTGCGGCCCGGATGGAATCTGCTACTTGCCTGGTCTCTGATGTTGACTCTTGTAGATAAGAGGACTTAAAGAGGACGTCCAGGAAAGATGGGGAGGCACCATTTGTCAGGGAATGTAGTGACAGGATGAAGGCTATCAGTTTTCAGCTAACAGAGGGCAGGTTTACATTAGATATTGGGAAGGAATTCTTTGCTGTAAGGGTGCTGAGACACTGGCACAGGTTGCCACAGCATCTGTGGGGGCCCCATCCCTGGAAGTGTTCAAGGCCAGGTTGGACAGGGCTTGGAGAACCCTTGGAATAGTGGAGGGTGTTCCTGCCCACCACAGCGGGGTGGAACGAGATAAAGTTAAAGGTCCCTTGCAACCCAAACAAGTCTGTGAATTTCTGAAATGGAGGCTGTGGGAGGTATAGAGATGAGGTTTTTGTTGGGACAGAGGCAAACTTGGTGGGAAGACCCTAGCTGAGTTTCCCATTAGTGTCCTTGGTTAAGTCTTCTCTCTGTCATAGAAGCCTCTCTGAGAAAATGACTGAACCCCAGAGGAGGTTGCAACAACAGCTCTAAACTGAGATGACTCTTTTGTTTTTCTCCAGATGCTCTGATCTGAGAATTGGAGAAAGGGCTTCTTCCTCACTGGCACCATCACATGCCCCTTCCTTCCTCAGTCAGTGTGTGGCCAGCAGCAAGCAGGCGGGCTCTGTTGGACCACAGGCTCTGACTGGTAGGACTAAGGTAACTTTGGGGTCATGGGTCAGGGCATCAGAGGAATAGTGGATTTCTTTCTGGGATCTCAGCATTTCTCTTTTGCCCCTCACACACCGCACCTCTCTTCACAACCACAACGCTGCTCCCTCTCAAAGCATCCCACCTGGATCCATCCCTTTTGTGCGCCTCTGGCCTTTTGGTCTTAGTAGCCCTCCAAAAGAGCCTTTTGGAGGCCCCAAACTGTCCTGTCCCAGAACTTGTAGGGGTTCCCCACTGCTCTGATCCTTTCAGGAGAAAAGGGCAGGAACTCTACACAGCTCTCTTTGCAGGGCATGAAGGACACTGGCAGGGAGCGGTCCCGGAGCAGATTCCCTGTGTGGGGCAGGGATCTCCGCAGCTGCTCTGGGGACACCACAGACTATGATGACGCTTCAGAGAGAAGAACTGGTCCTCCAAGTCGTGACCGTGGTCCTAGGGATAGCACAGCTGCAAGGCCTTCCAAGAGGATCTGCCGGTGGGCTCCCGCTCCCAGGGCTGCTCAGGAGCAAACCTTGCTGAGGCAGAGGGAGCCAAGCAGATCTGTGCGGGGAACTTACAACCTTGGCAGCCGGTTTGTGCAGTCCACAGACTATGACCGCTCCCTGCGGAAGAGAAAGAGGGAGAGAACAAGTCCTCCACGTTGTGACCAAGTCTTAGTGAATACTGCAGTTGCAGGGCCCTCCAAAGCCAGCTCCAAGCAGGCTCTCATGCTCCGGGCTGCTCGGGAGCAAACCCGACAGAGGCAGAGAGAGCAGAGAAGATCAACATGGCGGGGCTATGATTGCCACAGCCAGTTTGGGCAGCACACAGACTACCGCCCTTCAGAGAAGAAGAGGAGGGTTTCCACGCCCCAGAGATTCACGTCAGACAAGCATTCAGGGCACTCTGGCAATGATGGCGTTGGATTATGGCCCTGGCTCAAGCAGAACGGAAGACTAGCACTGCGTTTATTAGCCAAGGCATCCTTGTTTTCGATACGCCTTCTCAGACCTGAGTGAATGATTTAGCTAAGTAGATGATAGTTACAATAATATAGAAATAATATTAGAAATATAGAAATATATATAGAAATATAGAATATATATATAGAGAAATATAGAAATATATATAGAAATATAATATAGAAATATATATTAGAAGTAATATTTTATAATACATTGTTACATGTTATATATCTTCAGCAATAGATAGTAATAGTATAATAAATATAATTAAAATAATAAAATAGGAAATACTAAAATACTTTAAGCAGAGTTATTTATTCCACATTGTAGATAATTATAGCTAGAAACATAGTGCAGTATTTGGAAGCAGTGTTGAAGCAATTATATTAAAGCTAAGAAAACAAATATTAAGTAGAGATTGTGCAGTACACAGACTACTGCCCTTCAGAGAAGAAGAGGAGGGTTTCCATGCCCCAGAGATTCACGTCAGACAAGCATTCAGGGCACTCTGGCAATGATGGCGCTGGATTATGGCCCTGGCTCAAGCAGAACGGAAGACTAGCACTGCGTTTATTAGCCAAGGCATCCTTGTTTTCGATACGCCTTCTCAGACCTGAGTGAATGATTTAGCTAAGAAGATGATAGTTACAATAGTATAGAAATATTATTAGAAATACAGACATATATATGGAAATATAGAATATATATAGAGAGAGGTATATATAGAAATATAGAAATATATAGAGAAATATAATATAGAAATAGAGAGAGAAGTAATATTTTATAATACATTATTACATGTTATATATATTCAGCAATAGATAGTAATGTTATAAGAAATATTATTAAAATAATAAAATAAGAAATACTAAAATACTGTAATCAGAATTATTTATTCCACGTTGTAGACAATTATAGCTACAAACATCTCAGCCTCGGCCATATCAATCAACAGAACTGGTCTACTCTGGCCTCAAATCGGGAGGCCTGAAGACACACCATCTCTAACGCTGCTGTTTCCTTTGAGAACGCACGCAGAATCCCTCTCGAGGAGAAAAGACAAGGGAGAAAGAATCATGTCTTGCAGAATATACCACCTAGGGAGTCTTTCTGCTGTGCCTTTTGCAATTGGACATGTCTATCTCGCATTGGCCTCCTAAACCACCAGCGTGCTTGTAACAAATGTGGATAGAGCCTTCTTAAATCTTCGTTCGAGAAGCCCAGCCACGATGATGTGTTTAAGACGGGTGTTCCATAATTTAGTGTTCTCACTGAAACCATGCAAATCGTGTGCCACTCGCTCACTTCCCACTCCTCCTTTCCTTCCCACTCCCCCTCCATCCTGAGGCAGGCTGGACGGGAGAATTGGAGGCACAAAAGGTAAAGATCGCAGGCTGAGATAAGAACAACTTACTGGAAAGGGCAATGAAAGAAGAAAACAGTGCAGCAACAGAACAGTAACAGAAACAATACTAATAACAGAGTGTACAAGGGAGGCAAATGACTCACACATGATTGCTCACCAGTTGGTGCCCAACTTTGCCACCACGCACACAACCTGGAAGAGACCCCTTCCCCCATCCTTGACAAAATGAGGAATAACCTCTATGTCCTGGCTGTGCCCCCTCCTGGATACTGCCCAAATTAACACTGTCCTGACCAGAAGCAGGACAATCACCTTCAGGATCTGCAGCACAGCTTTCGGGTCTGCACCGGAGGCACTGGATCCCTCCATGCCAGGGAGGGGAGACATCAGAGATGAGCAGACTCTGGAAATCCCTCACCTCTCACTCCGGCCCATTTTTTCTCATTTTATGGGATGGAAGAATACATACCCAACTCCTCCCAGTGTCCTTCTCACTGGAAATGCCCTGAGCTTTGGTTCCTTTGCTGACATGCTGCTTCCTCTGGGAAAAGCAGCCAGAAAACCCAAGGCCATTGCTTTGAGGGAAGGTCTTTCTTAGAACACTTTTCCTGAAGTGCACCCAGGAAGGCTGGGCTGCAGCAGCACATGGCCCCCATGGCTTTGCTACATCTCCTCCAGAACACCTGGAAGCCCTTCTCTCACCATCCAGCCGCTCCCCTGCCCTGTCTTCCCCACCCCACAGGGATGCTGCCGAGGAGTTAACAAACTTCACAGTTCAATCCTGATATCCCACTGCTGACTGGGATGGGGGGAGACCAGGGGCAGTTTTGGCCCCCATCAGCACCAGCTCTTGGGACAGCCAGGCTCTCTCCTGACATGTGGGCTCATCTCTGCAGCTTTGCTGTCCTCCACAGGGCGTTTGCTGAACAAAATCATCTTCTAGAAAAGATATATGACACCAGCCCAGGGGTCAGCAGCACCACATGAGAGCTTGGCAAGATGCCCTGAGGACAGCCAGGCCAGGCAGAGAGAGGTGGAAGGACCACAGGGGCTCTCTGAAGCAGCCACATTGTACAACAGAGACAATGAGGCTAAATAAACACTGGGCTGAAAGATGAGAGTGCTCTTACAAGGGAAATTTACAGCTGCTGTACAGGCCTGGGGCTCTTGCTGGAAAGCTTCAGTCTCTGGGCTCCCGGTGCCCAAAGGCATTGCAGATAACTCCTTCTCAAGCAATGGCAGGGAGCAGGGTGGAGAAGTCAAGGATGAGGCAGATCAGAAAGACTGGGGCAGCACAAAGAGATCTACAAGGGAGAGAGACAGCATCTGAAAGGCACTCCTTGCTGACCTAGGAGCTGGTGCCGTGGGCTCTACAACTGCTGCCTGCAGTCAGCTTGGAAGCTCTGGCAGTTTTAACAGGAGGTTTGTCTGCAAACAAGATGCAGAGACGTTACGATGATGGATGCGGGTATATTCCTGACCTAGGCTCTCCAGAGGGAGATTCGCTGTCTCCTCATGGGCCATAGAGGCTTTTAATATGGGATGAACTTCACTTGGTCTCCCCAAGCTCATGTCCAACCTGTTCCATGGCCTCTGACTGCAATCTGCTGTCCACCTAGCTTCATCCCCCCTCACAACCCTGGGGACTCCTTGGAGATGAATGGCTGCTGTGCCAGCACCTACTGCTCCAGGAAGGGAGTGCAAGGTGAAGATGCTACACTCGCAGGTGCAAAGAAGGTTCATTTTGCCATGGGATCCCAGGAGGTCACCATGCACATCGTCAATGGGGTCTGAAAAAAGAAAACTTACAGATGTTGAGGCAGCTGAGTTCATCAAGCACATGTAGAAAAGCTCCTGATTTCAGTATGGCTGGCTCTTCTGAAATGCCCCAGGAAGGAAGATTTGGTCTCAGGCATCATCAGCCCCATTGGCCAGTCTAGACAGAACTGCCTGGACTTGAATCAAAAGTTTGTGGATAAGAGATTTAGCTTCGTTTAGCTAGAAATGGGATATCTCTCTCCAGTGAGCCAGCTGCTTGCCATTCCATTAGTCCCTGACCACAAGCAGCACTGAATCTGTGATCTCTCCCCCTCCAGTTTCTCAGAGTCCCTGGGTAACCCTGAAAGCACTGCTTCAGTATCAGGTTCTGCAAGAGGCCTTCCAAAAAGCAGCTAGGGGATTAGGTGAGGGGAAGAACCAGAAAATCGCACACATTCTTCCCTGGATTCGTGAAAGACAATAAGAAAGAAATACAAGACCCCCAAAAGCAAGTCCACTTGATGGGAGCGGCAGGGGAGCATCTCTGGTTCAGTAGTGATACAACGCACTCAACTGCAGCTTGCAGACAAGAATCCTGAAACATTCCAGTAGCCAAGATTGCCACCTGATCCCAAGGTCCCCTGTCCTCTGCCCCATGCATTTCCACGGGACCAAAGCCCCTCTGCACAGCAAAAGGAAAGTATGTGAATGTCCACACATGGTAACTTGCTCCTGGCCTTTTCAGCCTATGGAGGAAGACAACTTCCCTCATTAGAAAATGAAGCAGGTCTGACCTGGACTTTCTCAAAACACTCTAAAGCCAGAGGCAGGTTTCTCCCACAAGCGACAGCAAAGCCCTCCTCCTGCCCATGTTGTTTGGGAAATGGCACAAGAACCAGGAGAATCACAGAGAGATTCACACCTTCCGAGACACCAGTGAGTGCAGCCCCTCCCGACATCATCTGGGCAGAAGCCTCCAGCCCTTGGGATGACTTTGCCTCCTAACAGAGGTGCCAGAGCATCTGATCTGGATTTACCAGGCCTGCCTTAGTACCATGCCACAATAATTGTCGCAGCATCCCAGCCTTTCCTTGCTCGAGCCAGTCTGTTTATAGGTTGTTTGGATCTCCACCTCCACATTGCAGGGGGATTGAACACCACTGATCACATCCACTTCTACCTCTGACCTGAAGGGAGAGGAAGATTTCCCCATTTGCTGTTGTGGCAAGTGGCGCCTCTCTGCAAGAGATTTCATCTCCTGCTCGGGGCCCCTCTGCACTGGCCAGGCTCACTCCATGCTGCTGGACCTCTCCCAGCCCCTCTAAGCAGGGCTCCGGTCAAGTCTTCGTAACAACTCCCCATTCCTCAGAATAGCTTGGCACTCCTGTAGCAGTTTGGGTGGGGAATGCCAAACTCACACCAACGAATGGCTCTGTCCAATCACCTGAGGAGTAGCAGGTACCACCCAGTGCGGAGGTCAGCGCTCGAATAAAGACCTCCCCAACTTTTCTGGGTGCAGCTGGTAAGGCGATTTTGTTATAAAAGTAGTGGGGCAACTGAACTGCTTAAAGGGAGGAACAAAAGGGCACAAAAAGCACTGCACAAAATGGCTCCAGCCTTAAATAACGTGGGTAAGGAAGGCACTGGAACAGAAGATGGGGTTTAGGCGGAGCATGCAAATTACAACCAATCATAGGAGATAGGGGCTGAACATTCTTGGCAGAATGATGACGGCACTGAGTCATAGTGTAGTGGTTTGGACTTTGTTTTCCCCCAGAGGCTAAAGAAAAGTGGTAGACCCCAAGGGGTGGAAACCCTTGGAAATTTTGATGTTCTGCCCAATGGGCGCTCCTGCAAAAATGTAAACATATCACAACCAGACCGGAAGAGATGAGTTGTAGTTTTGGTTGTTGAGGAGAGGTGACCATGTTGTGAGCCACGAGGAAGGGGCTCTAAGCCCCTTGGGGCCTCTGGGGCCTCCCAGCCCTGGCTGGGGGGCTGCAGGAACCTGGAACAGCAAAAAGCTGGGCTAGGTGCCTGTAGTTATGCCGGGAGATGTTTTTTTCTCCATGGGCACAGAGCAGCAGCCGGGACTGACCAGAGAAACGGTGGCAGAGAGCCAGAGATAAGGACCTGAACTGAAGGAGCAGCAGAAGCAACATGCAGCACCGCAGAGAAGACTCCTGGAAGACAGAGCCAGGAGAAAGAGAGCCAGCAGCTGAGAGACAGAGTTTGGGGTAAGACTGTACCAGCCCCTCAAACTCCTTTGAGACCTCCGAGAAAGGAGGAGTAGATGGACTCCTATTTTAGAGGAGCCTTGGAGTATGCAGCACCGGAGAGAGAGAGGAGCTGAGAAGCTCCAG
Organism: Manacus candei; assembly: GCF_025592945.1. Taxonomy (NCBI): domain Eukaryota; kingdom Metazoa; phylum Chordata; class Aves; order Passeriformes; family Pipridae; genus Manacus; species Manacus candei. The sequence goes on from NW_026138293.1 coordinate 103,503, forward strand.
AGACGTCCGGGAGCTGGACCGGGACGGCCAGATGGAATGCGGGGGGAGTTGACCTTGGCTCCCCCCCCCCCTCGCACTGCTGCCACGGTGGCAGCCTGAGAGACAGGGCACAGAGGCCCTGCAAGCAAGGAGCTGAGTCTCCTGAAGATACCAGACCGTCACGAAGACTCCCCTGTGTCTTCGTGATATGACGTGGTGATACGACCTTGTCTGGGGTTACGAAGCCCACGGAAGACCCCTCGGTTGTGAGGCAATGGGACCAAGAGAGAGAGGCTTGGATACCTCCCTTGTGGGTGCTGGCAGAAAGCCAGCCACAACTGCTGCATGCATGAGACAGACAGAACCTGCTGCCTTAGAAGATGCTGCTGCTCAAAGACTGGAAGGGATCTGTCCTTCTTTCCCTCCTGGACTTTTATTTGGAGGGGAGAGGAGATCTGATCCACTGTAAATACTATATGTCATGGTAGAGATAGTTTGTTATCGTGTGTATAATGTGATGTTATATTTATTTGTACAGTCATTGTAATATATTCCCTTTCCCCCACTTTGAGTCTGGTGTGTTTTGTCTGGAAAAACCCATCTCACATTAGGTTGAGATGTGGGAGGGGGGATGGAGCTAGGGGATTGGATTTTGGGACTATCTCAAACAATTGTTATTTAATGCACATTGGCAAGCGTTAGTTCATGAAAGTGTAGCAGAACATTGGCTGCCCGGAGACCCTTTGCATGGTGTCACTATAGAGGAATTAATGGGTATGGGGCCATATACACACCCTGAGGCACAAGTTCATCTTGGCCCAGATAAGATTAGAGGGGCAATGGATCTCCTTAGAAGGGCTTTAGACAGAGTTAAGGAGCCAGGAGGAGTACCTTTATATATGAGCTTAAAACAAGGAAGGAATGAATCATTTGGAGAATATGTTGACAAGTTAACAGCTGCCATCACTGGAGCAGGAGTACCAGATTATATGAAAGGAACTATGTTAAAGCAGTGTGTGTTGCAAAATGCTACTTCAACAATTAAGGAAATAATAAGTACGATGGGTCCTTATTGGACTATTGAGGAATTATTAGAAAAAGCATTAGTTGTTCCTACAGGAGAAAATGCATTTTTAGTTAATGCTATTCAAGATTTAGCTAAGGGACTTAAGGAGCAGGCTCAAAGTTCCCAAGTTCAGGTTTTAGCTGCTCTTGCACCCCTTCAAGCAAAGGTAAGTAATTCTACAGAAGCAAAAGCCTGATTAAAATGTCACCAGATAACTCCAACCGACAGTTTTTCACCGAACAATCCATTCCACGGACAGGAAAGCAGCTGCAGTCTACCCCAGCCGACAGTTGCGGATCACAAACCACCTCAACCAATAGTCTCGGATTACAACCTGCCGCAGCCGGCAGCCTCGGATTGGATTTGGCAACAGCAGTAGAAGTTACCTTGCTATCCACCCAACCTCAAAAGATTCCCACTGGAACTTATGGACCTTTAATAATAAATAAACAAGTGTTTGGTGCACTGCTGATAGGAAGACCATCAGCTAGTCTTGCTGGCTTATTTGTATTGCCTGGATTTATTGATGCTAATTATACAGGACATTGTGATTAGCAAAACAAAAAGCAACTGAGAGCCACCGAGAACAAAAGGGATCTAATGTTTCATCTGTATGGAAGTCTATCCTGCTTAAAAAAAAAGGGAGAGAAATTAGACAAACTGGCTTTGCAGCAGATGCTGCTTTCATGTAAGGGCCAGGGATATGAAGCGAACACTGTAACTGCCTTTACTATCTCTACTTGGAAAGAACTTAGTGATAAGCTCTTTACTGCTGCCTCTAAGGGAGAAAAAGTTGCTGCTTCCCTCCTTACAACTTAGTGATTGTTATCTGGAACAGCAAAAGGCATTAAAGCACAGTCTGAGGACATTAGGATGCTACTAGATACCATCATACGGAGAAATCGTGCAAAAAGGGAGTCGAGCAGAGTTGAAGGGAGACGGAGCGGGACCAGAAATCACGGATCGGGGCCGGGGACAACCGAGCGGCTCCGCCAACATGAACACGGTGCCAGCATCTCGGCAGTGCATATCCAGGACAATCAGAGACGACAGCTGCGGCGAGAAAGTACTGCTGATGGACCAGGGATGAACCATGACTGAGTTCCACCTTAAGACATTTCCAGCTTTTCATCTGAACTGTGCTGCGGGACTGCGCTGCGCATTTGTGGCTGTGTTCACGGCGCTGGGTGCTTGCACCGCCGTGCTGAGTGAATACGGGGCGGCGCCGGGCAGCGGGGCAGTGGCGGTGGTCGCGGCTCCTGCGTGGTCCCGGCTCGGAGCGCTCCCGGGTGACACAGAGCCGGGGGCCGGTGATATCGCTCGGAGCGGTGCGCGGCCCCGGCTCGGAGCGGTGCGCCCGAGTGCGTGCACGCCGGCGGCCCCGGGCGCGGTGGGCGGCGGGGGGGCTCTGTGTCCCCCGCACTGCTGACAGCCATGGTCCCGGGGGTGTGCGTTCCCCTTCCCTTCTTTGCAGCGAGTGTTTTTTCCCTGGTGCCGCTCCTCTTCCTAGAGCAAAGGTTTTGGGGGTTGCAGTCGGGAGAGGAAGAAAGCTGTTTGTCTTTTTCCCCGTTACACCAATCACCCCCTCTCAGAAACGTGTCTGTTTGCAGCTGTTTCTCTCCCTCTCCTATGTCTTTGTCTTTTCTTAAGCAGACTCTGTGATTAAGTTAAGTTCCTTCTGCTGATCTCTATGGGTGAGCCCAGCCCCTCCTTCCCCTCCTTCGTCCTTCGACAATGAGGAGCGTGGGGGAGGCAAAGACGGTAAAACACAGAAAAAAGGGAAAAGAGAAAAAACAACTTAAAATTAACAATATCCCAACTTATAAATCAGATAAGATCGCTCTGTTTTTACGGCAATAGGTGTTAAGCATGCAGTGTGCTCATGGCATTCTCAAACGTTTTCTTCAAAACAGGGAGACTGACGAAAAATCATTTGAAGCAAGATTAGAAATAACGCAACATCCGTGCTTAGCTTTTGCATATTACTGAAGGTTATTAAGAATTTCCTATAGTTTGCCATTTCGCATCTCTTACATGAAATTTGGCTGTTTCCCCCAGGGACGGGGTGCAGGTAGAAGATTTGGAGACGGAATGATGAGACAGAAGGGAATATAGTCTTGCCCCCTGCAAAAGTAGTTTTATTGCCTTTATGATAAAATACCGTTGCTCTATAAGAAGGGTTGAAGATTTCCAAGATAATATTCTGTTCTTTCTTGCTGCATTTGTCTTTTACATGGAGAGTTATGCAGGATTTGCAGATTGCTGATCTATGCCATAAATTTCCTTTGAATTATGAAACTGATAAGAAGTGCACAGCCAATGACTACTTGAAAATGTGTGTGTGAATGATGAATGTCTGAGGTGGCCACCTAAGAGTGTGTGAAAAAAAAGATTGTGTGAAAGAAAAAAACTACATGAATGTGTGACTGTGTAAACTTAAAAATACTTTCTGCCGGTGTCAAGATTTTAGAGATGTGTAACATGATTCTGTTGAACCACAGTGACTCCTCATCCTGAATGGTATATGAATTCTTCAAATTCCCACCATGAGTGATGAGGTTTTAGTTATTTCTAAACTAGATACAAGTATCTAGTATAAACTTTGTGCATTTATAATATTATTAGAAACGTGGCAGCACGAATTACAACAAACCACTGGTTTGCCACTAGCTGCAGCTTTGCAACTATTTGAAAGCAGTGAGCAAAAAGCCTTAGCATATTTACGCTGGGACACAAAGTATGTTATCAAGCACATAGGCATCATAAGAGGCATTAAGATAATAGCTGCCCATTGTCGGAAAAGAACACCCTTAACAGTTATAATACCTGACGAACCCTTTCAAGGGAATCCACAGAAATATTTAGACCTTTGTGTCAGGAAATACAATCACAGTATCCACAAGAATATCTAGATTTTTGTGTAGAGGTACATGGTCGGAAATTTAAAAGAAAATGATGATTTCTTTATGGTTTTGGATTTTGAAGATAATTCTGATGACACAAGGACATCCAAGTATCCCTGTTGGGCCCAGAGAAAACATTTGGGTAACATTTGCCAACCAAACAGGTCAACTGGACTTCTGTCTAAGTTTAGCCTCAGCGTCAGATCCTTTTCAAACGTGTCTGATTGGCATTCCTTACCTTGATACAAGTGATTTTGCAGGATGGGTTAGCTCTAATCATAACAAAACCGAGGTGGAATTAGCCTGCAATGTAACAAAAGAATGCACAAACGGCACCAAAGGCATGACATCTCTTTTGTTAGTGACTAGTCTAAACAGGACCATGACAGATAGCCCCAGTGAGTTACAATTATTTGGAGCTGTGTATGGAAATGACTCTTGCTTTAGACTCAATATGAATAAGGAAAAGACCTTTCTACAATGGCAACAAACGATTGGGAATGTATCCACTACGAACATAACAGCACAGAACCCTCCATACGATAATATAACCTGGTGCCAAGGCTATGTCAAAAATGTGTCAGTCAGTGTGACAAAGCCAAAATATTTACCACCTGGTTATTTCTTAATTTGTGGTAATAGAGCATGGTCTGGCATTCCTAAATACCCCATTGGTGGACCATGTTACTTGGGAAAATTGACTATGTTTACACCCACTATGAGACAAATAACACAGTTAAAAAGGAGAAATATTCGGAACAAACGAGACACTGAATTTGATAAGTATTGTAAATCAGTAGAAAACCAACCCATTAAATTTTGGTCACCTACGGCAAACTTCTTTGCATCCCTATTTGCCCCCGTTGGAGCAAAAAAGAGTCTGGTTCTTGTCCAAAGAACAGCTTGTTGGGCAAGGAATCAAATGAATAGAACCTCGAAAATTCTAGGGGAATTGGCTCATGACTTTGATGAAATAAGACATGCTGTTTTACAGAACAGAGCAGCTATAGATTTTCTATTGCTGGCTCAGGGGCATGGATGTGAGGAATTTGAAGGCATGTGTTGTATGAATCTTTCTGATCACTCTCAGTCCATCTACCAAAAACTAAAGGAAATGCAAGGTCATTTGGATGAGTCTAAAATCCAAAAGGATCCTATTAGAGAATGGTTAGCAAAGTTAGGTTTAGGACCATGGTTTGCTGAAATCACTAAACAAGCTATTTCACTTTTGCTGATATTGTTAGCTGCTTTATGCATCGTTCCTTGTATTTTTAAGTGTATACAGAACATGCTAACGAAGGCGTGTGTGTGTGACCAGGTGTGTGTGTGACCAGGTGTGTGTGTGACCCTCCAGGTGTGTGTGTGTGACGACCCCCCCCCCCCCCGTCTTGGCTGTTGGGAGCTTTTTAGCAGGCCCAAATTTCTTAGTGAACTCTTTTGGGCCTGGCCTCCTGTTTCACCAGGGACGCAGCCCGGGCCCGAGTGTTCCCATTCCCCTTCCACGGGTTTGCATTCCTGTTCCAGGTGTTCCCATCCCATTCGAGTTGTTCCCATTCCCATTCCAGGTGTTCCCATTCCCATTCCAGGTGTTCCAATTCCCTTTCCGGGTGTTCCATCCCATTCTAGGTGTCCCCATTCCCATTCCTATTGTCCCTCCTCCCATTCCTGGTGTTCCCATCCCACTTCTGTTTTCCCCATTCCCAGTTCTTGGTGTTCCCATTCCGGGGGTCTCCATTCCCATTCCTATTGTCCCCATTCCTATTCCAGGTGTTCCCATCCCACCTCTGTTTTCCCTATTCCTATTCCAGGTGTTCCCATTCCAATTCCAGGTGTCCCATTCCAAGTCATGGTGTCCTCAATCTGCTCCCAATGTTCCTGTTCCCATTCCAGGTGTTCTCATCCCAGTTCCTGGTGTATCCATTCCAATTCCTGGTGTCCCCATTCCCATTCCTGTTGTCCCTAACCTGCTCCCAGTGTCTCTATCCCTCTCCCCGGTGTCCCCATTCCCAATCCAGGTGCCCCCATTCCCAGTTCCTGATGTCTTCATTCCCATTCCTGTTGTTCCCAGTCTGCTCCCAATGTTCCCATTCCAGGTGTTCCCATTCCCATTCCAGGTGTTCCCATTCCCATTCTCCCTGTCCCCATTCCCATTCCTTGTTCCCAGGGATGAACTGCCGGATGCCGGAGGAGGAGCCAGAATTTATTGCCCAAAGCAGGAGATTTTCACACCAAAATTAACCCCCGGTGATGTCACCGCTGTCCCCGTGATGTCACCGCTGTCCCCGTGATGTCACCGCTGTCCCTGTGGTGTCACCACTGTCCCTGTGATGTCACCAATGTCCCCATGATGTCACCGATGTCCCTGTGATGTCACCAATGTCCCTGTGATGTCACGGTCATTTCCCCTGCTGGTTTACCTTAAAACCAGCACACCAGGTCGGTGCCCAACGGGGGTCCCTGTGGATCATCCAACGCGGGTCCTCCCATGGCTGATGGAGTTGGAGCAGCGGTCGAAGCTCTTCCCGCAGTCGGGGCACTCGGGGCTTCTCTTCCCGGTGGGTCCGTTGGTGGGAGGTCAAGGAAGAGCTCTGCGTGAAGCTCTTCCCACACTCCCCACAGTGGAAGGGCCTCTCCCTGATGTGGAGGCGAAGGTGGGTGTAGAGGGTGGAGCTGTCCCACATTCCCTACACGTGTCGGGCTGTTCCCCAGTGTGGATGTGCTGGTGGTTGAGCAGCTTGGTGCTTGTGCTGAAGCTCTTCCCACATTCCAAGCACTTGTAGGGCCATTCCCTGGAGTGGATGCAACGGTGTTTGCAAAGGCTGGAGATGTCCCTGAAGCTCTTCCCACACTCTGCACACGTGTAGGGCCTTCCCCACTGTGGATCATCTGGTGTCGGAGTAGGTGGGAGCTCTGAGTGAAGCTCTTCCCACATTCTCCACACATGTAGGGCCTTTCCCCACTGTGGATCATCTGGTGTTGGAGCAGGTGGGAACTCTGATTGAAGCTCTTCCCACACTCCGCACACGTGTAGGGTCTTTCCCCGCTGTGGATCATCTGGTGTCGGAGCAGGTGGGAGAGGAGAGTGAAGCTCTTCCCACATTCCCCACAAGTGTAGGGCCGTTCCCCAGCGTGGATGCGACGGTGGGTGCGGAGGGTGGAGCTCTGCCTGAAGCTCTTCCCACACTCCCCACATGTGTAGGGCCTTTCCCCACTGTGGATCATCTGGTGGCTGAGGAGGTGGGAACTCCGTTTGAAGCTCTTCCCACACTCCCCACACGTGTAGGGCCGTTCCCCACTGTGGATGCAATGGTGGTTGCGGAGGGCAGTGCTCTTGCTGAAGCTGTTCCCACATTCCAAACACCTGAAGGGCTTTTCCCTGCTGGGAGGCTGCTCAGGGACCACCAGCTCGCAGCTCCACCTCAAACTCCGGCCGCCTTCCCGGCACACGCTGGCTCTTTCCTCCTCACAGCCCCCTGGGCTGGCTTTGCAGCCCCTCCTGCGGGGGCATCTCCGGCCCTTTTCCTCCCCGCTGCCTTCCTGCGCCGGGGAGCCCTTCAAAACGGCCTCTCCCACCAGGCTCTGCCACCGGGATTTGTCCTCCGCGCTCTCCGGCCTCACCTCGGGGCCTGGGGCAGGAACCAACAAGGACAGGCAGGGGATTTGCCTCCGGCCCACAGGGAAGCCCAAGGACATCCCCCCAACTCCGGCCCCGGCAGGACGGCCACAAAAGACAAAAGACCGACCCAAAGGGGCACTGACTTCCTCCTCACCTGCCTGGGGGGCCCGCGGCATCTTCCTCTTCCTCGCAGCCTCCTCCTCCATCTGCCCAAGCTTTGGGAAGCAGAAATCCTGATGGGGGGGGAAACAAGGGGTAAGAGCGTTGCCTTGGGGGTTCCTCCTGCCCAAGTCCAGCTCTAGGACTCACCGGGCAACTTTTGCCCATAAAAACCCCCAAACCAGTAACATGAAGCCCAAACACCTCTCCCAGGAGTTCCCTCTCTCTGTTCTCTGGGGTTAGGGGGGTCCCCCGTCTGGTCTGATGGCACTTCTGCCTGCATTGGGGGTTCCCCTTCTCCGGGCTGCCGGGGGTCCCACGGCTCCGGGGGGTTCCTACTCTCCGGGGTCCCCTTGAGTGTTGCCAGGGGGGTCCCAGGGCTCACTTCTCCCCACTCTGCCTCCCGGGGCCGGCCGGCCCTCCTCTCTCGCCTCCCACCCTCGCAAACCTCTTGGCGCTCTCGGCTCCCACCCCGCCTCAAGGCCCCCCCTCCTCTCCACACTCCAAGGCCTTCCCCCTCTCCGGGACCCCCGCTTAAGGGGCCCGGCGCTCCCTCTCTGCTCCCCCCCCTCCAGCATTCCGGGGGTCCCCCAGCTCCGGGATCGCCCCTCTCCGCTCTCCCCACTCCGCGGCTACCGGGGTTCCCCCCCGGCTCTCACAGGGGGCCCCCAAACCGCTCTCGCCCCCCCCCGCCATTTCCGAGCGACCGCCAGGACCTTTTGGCTGCTCTTCTTTGTGCTCCCGCTTGGCTCCTCCCTCGGCTGGGCCGCCACTTTTGGCGGGTTTCCTCCTCCGGGATCCGCCCCCTTGCAGCCCTCCCCTCCCGGCCCAGCTCCCTTGGGCTCCCCTTGGGCCCCCTCTTGGGCCCCCCCTTGCCCAATAAGTCTGATTATACAGACAAGCAATTGGTTTTAATCCACAAAACCCAAATGTATAACCCAGCACCCTGGGCCATGAACAAAGTGCTGTTCCTTGGGCCCACCCTGAGTCCAAGGTAAAGGGAGAAGGGAAAAATACCTGCTGGTGGGAGAGCTGTTGCAGTCTGGTCAAAAGTGGTGATTGCAGTGCAGTTGAGGATGGTGGTCTCAGGCTGGTTGAGAGCGGTGAGCTGCAGTCCTCCTCTGGATCCCACGAGTGGTAAAAAGGTTCTGAAACTCCAGGTTTATATATTCTCCAGTTCAGGCAGGAATGCCGAGTCCTCCCCTCAGAGTGGGGAATTCCATAAAAGGATGCTTAGTTCTTCCCTCAGAGCGGGGAATTCCATAAAAGGATATGAGGATGCTCAGTCCAAAAAAGGATATGAGGGTGGTCCGTCCATAAAAGGGTAGGAGGGTGCTCAGGACATCCCCCCAACCTCGCAGGCCTCTCCTGACAACAGTTTCTGGGAAAATGGCATGGAAGGCCATAGAATCCACAGTTTTGGGCTACACCCATCCAGTGAGGAATCGGTCCCAGCTGTTCTAACTAGGACACTGTGTCCGTCATCGCTGCCATCATCATCATCATCGGCCTCGTGGGAGTCGGTGTCTGGAAGCTCCGATCCAGTAACTCCCGGGATGGGGGTCGGGAAGGGGCACGGATCCGCCTGGCAGCATTCCGGGGATCCTGTGCCACGGGTGCTGATCCCACTTTGTTTCCATAGGGAAGAGGGAGGGGAATTGATACGACCCCGCGCCCACCAGTGAGTCCCAGCAGCGTGTGTGGATCCAGATCCTCTGGGCAGGGATCCCAGGATGGATGCCAGGATTCCAGAGGGGAATGGGGGCCAAATGGCTGGAGTGGGATTGGAAGGGGATTCCAACTCAGGGCAGGATTCCAGAGTGGGATCAGTTGGAATTGTGGACTGGGATCAGGGCTGGATTCTGGAGTGGGATTGGCATGGGATGGATGGAGTGGGATTGGGGTGGGATGGACAGAGTAGGATCAGGTGGGATTCCAGAGCAGTTCCTACTCTCCCTGGGCTCCACAGCCGGCTCCATCCCCTGGGATGAGAACAGGGACATGGTGACTCCTTTCCCCGCTCTCATCCCAGCAGGAATCACAACCTGAGCGATCCCGGAGCTGGATCCGCCCTTTCCCTCTCCCTGCGGAAAGGCAGGAGCTGCTGGCAGAGCTCATCCCACTGCTCCCACCCACCCCGGCCCCCCTGCGGCTCTTCCCAATGGATCAACTTCCTGCTTTTTCCCGTGTGAAACCCAGGACCACAATTATTCCTGAGGCTTTAATTTTGGTGTGAAAATCTCCTGCTTTGGGCAATAAATCCTGGCTCCCTCCTCCGGCATCCGGTAGTTCCTCTGTGGGAACCAGGACTGGGAATGGGGAAAGGGGGGCTTGGATGGGGACATTGGGGACAGGGATGGGGACACTGGGAGTAGGTTGGGGACACCAGAAATGGGAATGGGAACTCCAGGAATGGGAATGGGGACATTGGGAACAGGTTGGAGTCACCAGGAATGGGAATTGGGACACCGGGAATGGGAATGGGGACATGGGAGACCAGGATAGGGATAGTGGGGACAGGGACGGGGACACTGGGAGCAGGTTGGCACAGCAGGAAGTGGGAATGGGGAGAGGGAAGGGAACGCCAGGAATTGGAATGGGGAGAGGGATGGGAACCCCAGGAATGGGAGTGGGGACAGGGATGGGAACATGTCTCTCCAGGAGTTGGTTCAATACAAAGGTCGGTCTCTGGCTCGAGGCCACGGGAAGCCCCTTCTTTGGGAATGTCTGGGAAGCAGGTGTCAGAGGTTTGAAAAGAGGTGTTGGAATTGTTTCCCAGTGTCCCCCCCATTCCCATCTGTGTCTCCCGGGATGGGGTGGGTTGGAGCGGAGCCGCAGGCGCTGGGCAGGGGCAGTGGGGGGAGGGCGGCTCTCGGGGACACCGTGGTGGCCGCGGGGAGGGCGGGGGGTCCTTTGTTCGGGGGCTTTTGGGGTTTGTCCGGGACCGGACAGAGCGGGAGCTGATTTTGGCCACCTTGTTCTCTTTTCCTGAGAGGAAGTTTTTTCCCCCCGGGACACCTCATGGAGAACAACCGAGAGAGAGAGAGAGAGAGAGAGAGAGAGAGAGAGAGAGAGAGAGAGAGAGAGAGAGAGAGAGAGAGAGCCCGACCCATCTGGGAGCGAGGTGTTCTGCTTTGGGGACTGCCCCTGGGAACAGGGACTCCTTCACTGCTGGCTGCGAGCACACGGGGCTGCGAGAGCTTTGAGCTGCCGGGACAGTTTCTCCCCCTCACCTGGGGATTTGGGACTTTGATTTGTTTCTTCTGAAAGTTTTTGGTTGCACCATTTGTTGTTTATTCAGATTTTGTTAATAAAAAGCTGTTTCTTTTCCTTTTCCACACTTCCACCTGAAGTCTCCTAATTTCTAAGTTGGAATCTTGTTTAACTAAGACCCAGTACAACCAAAAATGCTGGGAAAAGGGGGATTGGGCATCCTCAGCCCCCCATCTCCCTCTTGTTTGGGGCAACTCTGAGCTCCGGGACAACTTTATCCTGTTTGAGTTTCCTCTGAGCTTTGGGAGCCCTGGCTGGGCATTTTTGGTGGGTCCTGAGCTCCCCCCTCCCTAGCAGCCCACGGACCCCCCCGAACCCCCCAGCCCCGGGGCTGCCGCGAGGGCCCCCAACGGCCCTCAGCCAATCCCAAAGTGCCCACGTCACCCGCGCCCAATCCCAGCGCGCCGCGGTATCTACCGATACCGCACTGATGGAAGCCCTTTCAACCTAAGGCGACTGAAGGCCCACACCATGACCTTAAACCATCTTGTCCAGGAGCTGCTTTATGCTGATGACGCCGCCCTCGTCGCTCACACAGAAGCAGCTCTGCAGCATTTAACATCCTGCTTTGCTGAGGCTGCTGAACTCTTTGGGCTGGAAGTCAGCTTAAAGAAAACAGAAGTTCTCCATCAACCTGCACCTCAGGAAGTCCCCCATCATCCCCACATCACCATTGGCCAATCAGAGCTCAAATCAGTCCAGCAGTTTAAATACCTAGGGAGCCTCATCTCCTCGGATGGTGAGATTGACGGAGAGATGGACAATAGATTAGCAGAGGTATAGAGAGCTTTTGGGAAACTCCATAAAAGAGTTTGGCACAATAAACACCTGAAGAAAAGCACCAAGATCAGTGTTTACAGAGCCATTGTGCTGTCTACTCTCTTATATGGGTCTGAATCCTGGGTCATCTACAGCCACCACCTGCGACTCCTGGAACGCTTCCATCAACGCTGCCTCCGCACAATTCTAAACATCCACTGGTCAGATGATGTGACCAATCCATCTGTTCTAGAACAGGCAGCAGTCACAAGTATTGAGGCCATGTTGCTGAGAACACAGCTGTGCTGGGCAGGGCACGTCTCCAGGATGAAGGACCAACCACCCCCTCCCTAAGATCGTGGTGAACTTGCCACCAGCTGCCACAAGAGAGGAGCCCCGAAGAGGAGATACAAGGACTGCCTGAAACAACATCTCAGCCTTGGCCACATTGATCTTCATCACTGGTCTACTCTGTCCTCCAGTCAGGAGGTCTGGAGACACCCCATCTCAAACGCTGCTGCTTCCTTTGAGAACGCAGCAGGATCACCATCGAGGAGAAAAGACAACGCAGAAAGAACCGTGTCCTGTCGATCCCATCCAAGGAGTCTTTCTGCTCTACCTTTTGCAACTGAACGTGTTGTCATGGTTTGAGATAGTCCCATAATCCAATTCCCTAGCTCCATCCCCCTCCCACAACTCAATCCAATGTGAGATGGGTTTTTTTCCAGACAAAACACACCAGACTCAAAGTGGGGGAAAGGGAATATATTACAATGACTGTACAAATAAATATAACATCACATTATACACACGATCACAACTATCTCTACCATGACATATAGTATTTACAATGGACCAGATCTCTTCTCCCCTCCAAATAAAAGTCCAGGAGGGAAAGAAGGACAGATCCCTTCCAGTCCTTAAGCAGCAGCATCTTCTGAGGCAGCAGTCTGTCTGTCTTCTCCACATGCAGCAGCTGATAGCTGGCTTTCTGCCAGCACACAACGAGGGAGATATCCAAACTCTCCCTCGACCCCCTTGACACAGGCAAAGGGGTCTTCCGTGGGCTTCGTAACCCCAGACAAGGTCGTTTCACCACATCATATCACGAGACACAGGGGGGTCTCCGTGACGGTCTGGTATCTCTTGCAGGGCCTCTGTGCCCTGTCTCTCAGGCTGCCACCGTGGCAGCAGTGCAAGGGGGGAGCCAAGGTCAACTCCCCCTGCATTCCATCTGGCCATCCTGGTCCAGCTCCAGGACGCTCTTTTGAGCTTCTTAGCTCCTCTCTCTCTCTGGTGCTGCATGTCTAAAACTTTTCTCCTTAATAGGAGTCTATGTCCCTCTTCTCCAAGAGGGTCTCCAAGGGAGTTTTGGGGAATCTGGTACAGTCTTACCCCAAACTCTGTGTCTCAGCTGCTGGCTCTCTTTCTCCTCCCTTTCCAGGAGTCTTCTCTGCGGTGCTGCATGTTGTTTCTGCTGCTCCTCTGGTCCAGGTCCTTATCTCTGGCTCTCTGCCACCGTTTCTCTGGTCAGCGTTGGCTGCTGCTCTGCGTCCATGGAGAAAACATCTCCCGGCATAACTACAGGCACCTAGCCCAGCTTTATGCTGTTCCAGGTCCCTGCAGCCCCCCAGCCAAGGGTTGGGAGGCCCCAGAGGCCCCAAGGGGCTCAGAGCCCCTTCCTCGTGGCTCACAACATGGCCACCTCTCCTACAACAACCCAAACTACAACTCATCTCTTCCGGTGAGTTTGTGATATGTTTACATTTTTGCAGGAGCGCCCATTGGGCAGAACTTCAAAATTTCCAAGGGTTTCCACCCCTTGGGGTCTACCACTTTTCTTTAGCCTCTGGGGGAAAACAAAGTCCAAACCACTACACTATGACTCAGTGCCGTCATCATTCTGCCAAGGATGTCCTGATGAACCCGTCTGTCACCGCAGTGTCAGGTGATAGCCCTGACCAAAAGGGGACAGGGGGAGGTGCAGAACAACTGTCCATAAGTGTCCCTTGGCTCAGGGGATATGCAGGGCAGCAGGGATCCGTGCTGGTCCCCTTTCCTCCTTTCCCCTTCCAGGTGACACTGGCCAAGGCCCCAGCACCTGCTGCCACGAGCTGTACACAGCTCCCCTGATGTTCAAGGTCTGACAAGCTTAATAAAACAGCTCCCACCAGAGGTTTGGTCTGATCCCCCTGATCTGAGGGGAAAGCGTGTCTATGGGGGAGGAAGGCATGCTTTCTGCACCTCCTTTTTGTACCTCATCAAAACCACTTCAAGATTTGGACAAAAATCAAAGGATAAGCGACCAAGAAGGCTCCTGATAGCCTTAAACAAAGCAGATGTTGGATCCTGATTGCTCCCTTTGGGCTAGAATAGTCCCATTCCCTGTCAGAAAACTGTCTGAAGCCAGACACAGTCCCATGGAGAGCTCAGCCCTGCACTTGGCCACTGGAGCTGTTCTACAGCTCACGCTGCCTGACAGGGTGGCAACAGAGCCCCTCTGCTCCCTGTAGCTCAAAGCTAGTGGGCTCTGGGCTCAAAGGGGTGAGGCCAGGAATGGGCGGGTGAATCCAGAGCAAGGGGCTACGGGGATCGTGTCGCTACTCTGAAGGGGACCTTCCATGGGCAGTCAACGGTATTTATTTCGGAGCGGGCCGTAGGGGTGCGTGGGGAGAGCTCTCGACTCTGCAGTTCCTCACGTGTCTGACAGGGCGTCTTGGGGGGCACTGGAGTTCCCCCAGCTGCTCCAGATCCATAGCACTGAGATTTCCTTCTTTCCTTCCCTTCTTCCCTCCCCAGGGTCTCCTGTGGTGTTCTTCTGGCATTGGGTGTAGCAGGAGCCACCCCCAGGGCTCTGCATGGGGCAGGCTGGGTTGTGGCAGTCTAAAAATGTGTAATTAATAAGGAAATTGTAGATTTTGCATATAAGTTGTTGTATTGTATTGTACTGTGCATATGTTCTGTCCTTTCATTGGTTGATACTTGACGCAGTACCATATAGGGTTATGTTCAGCCCCTATCTCCTATGATGGGTTGTAATTTGCATGCCCTGCCTAAACCCCATCTTCTGTTCCAGTGCCTTCCTTACCCACGTTATTTAAGGCTGGAGCCATTTTGCGCAGTGCTTTCTGTGCCCTTTTGTTCCTCCCTTTAAGCAGTTCAGTTGCCCCGCTACTTTTATAACAAAATCGCCTTACCAGCTGCACCCAGAAAAGTTGGGGAGGTCTTTATTCAAGCGCTGACCTCCGCACTGGGTGGTACCTGCTACTCCTCAGGTGATTGGACAGAGCCATTCGTTGGTGTGAGTTTGGCATTCCCCACCCAAACTGCTGCAGGAGTGCCAAGCTATTCTGAGGAATGGGGAGTTGTTACGAAGACTTGACCGGAGCCCTGCTTAGAGGGGCTGGGAGAGGTCCAGCAGCATGGAGTGAGCCTGGTCAGTGCAGAGGGGCCCCGAGCAGGAGATGAAATCTCTTGCAGAGAGGCGCCACTTGCCACAACAGCAAATGGGGAAATCTTCCTCTCCCTTCAGGTCAGAGGTAGAAGTGGATGTGATCAGTGGTGTTCAATCCCCCTGCAATGTGGAGGTGGAGATCCAAACAACCTATAAACAGACTGGCTCGAGCAAGGAAAGGCTGGGATGCTGCAACAATTATTGTGGCATGGTACTAAGGCAGGCCTGGTAAATCCAGATCAGATGCTCTGGCACTTCTGTTAGGAGGTAAAGTCATCCCAAGGGCTGGAGGCTTCTGCCCAGATGATGTCAGGAGGGGCTGCACTCACTGGTGTCTCGGAAGGTGTGAATCTCTCTGTGATTCTCTTGGTTCTTGTGCCATTTCCCAAACAACATGGGCAGGAGGAGGGCTTTGCTGTCGCTTGTGGGAGAAACCTGCCTCTGGCTTTAGAGTGTTTTGAGAAAGTCCAGGTCAGACCTGCTTCATTTTCTAATGAGGGAAGTTGTCTTCCTCCATAGGCTGAAAAGGCCAGGAGCAAGTTACCATGTGTGGACATTCACATACTTTCCTTTTGCTGTGCAGAGGGGCTTTGGTCCCGTGGAAATGCATGGGGCAGAGGACAGGGGACCTTGGGATCAGGTGGCAATCTTGGCTACTGGAATGTTTCAGGATTCTTGTCTGCAAGCTGCAGTTGAGTGCGTCGTATCACTACTGAACCAGAGATGCTCCCCTGCCGCTCCCATCAAGTGGACTTGCTTTTGGGGGTCTTGTATTTCTTTCTTATTGTCTTTCACGAATCCAGGGAAGAATGTGTGCGATTTTCTGGTTCTTCCCCTCACCTAATCCCCTAGCTGCTTTTTGGAAGGCCTCTTGCAGAACCTGATACTGAAGCAGTGCTTTCAGGGTTACCCAGGGACTCTGAGAAACTGGAGGGGGAGAGATCACAGATTCAGTGCTGCTTGTGGTCAGGGACTAACGGAATGGCAAGTAGCTGGCTCACTGGAGAGAGATATCCCATCTCTAGCTAAATGAAGCTAAATCTCTTATCCACCAACTTCTGATTCAAGTCCAGGCAGTTCTGTCTAGACTGGCCAATGGGGCTGATGATGCCTGAGACCAAATCTTCCTTCCTGGGGCTTTTCAAAAGAGCCAGCCATACTGAAATCAGGAGCTTTTCTACATGTGCTTGATGAGCTCAGCTGCCTCAACATCTGTAAGTTTTCTTTTTTCAGACCCCATTGACGATGTGCATGGTGACCTCCTGGGATCCCATGGCAAAATGAACCTTCTTTGCACCTGCGAGTGTAGCATCTTCACCTTGCACTCCCTTCCTGGAGCAGTAGGTGCTGGCACAGCAGCCCTTCATCTCCAAGGAGTCCCCAGGGTTGTGAGGGGGGATGAAGCTAGGTGGACAGCAGATCGCAGTCAGAGGCCATGGAACAGGTTGGACATGAGCTTGGGGAGACCAAGAGAAGTTCATCCCATATTAAAAGCCTCTATGGCCCATGAGGAGACAGCGAATCTCCCTCTGGAGAGCCTAGGTCAGGAATATACCCGCATCCATCATCGTAACATCTCTCCATCTTGTTTGCAGACAAACCTCCTGTTAAAACTGCCAGAGCTTCCAAGCTGACTGCAGGCAGCAGTTGTAGAGCCCACGGCACCAGCTCCTAGGTCAGCAAGGAGTGCCTTTCAGATGCTGTCTCTCTCCCTTGTAGATCTCTTTGTGCTGCCCCAGTCTTTCTGATCTGCCTCATCCTTGACTTCTCCACCCTGCTCCCTGCCATTGCTTGAGAAGGAGTTATCTGCAATGCCTTTGGGCACCGGGAGCCCAGAGACTGAAGCTTTCCAGCAAGAGCCCCAGGCCTGTACAGCAGCTGTAAATTTCCCTTGTAAGAGCACTCTCATCTTTCAGCCCAGTGTTTATTTAGCCTCATTGTCTCTGTTGTACAATGTGGCTGCTTCAGAGAGCCCCTGTGGTCCTTCCACCTCTCTCTGCCTGGCCTGGCTGTCCTCAGGGCATCTTGCCAAGCTCTCATGTGGTGCTGCTGACCCCTGGGCTGGTGTCATATATCTTTTCTAGAAGATGATTTTGTTCAGCAAACGCCCTGTGGAGGACAGCAAAGCTGCAGAGATGAGCCCACATGTCAGGAGAGAGCCTGGCTGTCCCAAGAGCTGGTGCTGATGGGGGCCAAAACTGCCCCTGGTCTCCCCCCATCCCAGTCAGCAGTGGGATATCAGGATTGAAGTGTGAAGTTTGTTAACTCCTCGGCAGCATCCCTGTGGGGTGGGGAAGACAGGGCAGGGGAGCGGCTGGATGGTGAGAGAAGGGCTTCCAGGTGTTCTGGAGGAGATGTAGCAAAGCCATGGGGGCCATGTGCTGCTGCAGCCCAGCCTTCCTGGGTGCACTTCAGGAAAAGTGTTCTAAGAAAGACCTTCCCTCAAAGCAATGGCCTTGGGTTTTCTGGCTGCTTTTCCCAGAGGAAGCAGCATGTCAGCAAAGGAACCAAAGCTCAGGGCATTTCCAGTGAGAAGGACACTGGGAGGAGTTGGGTATGTATTCTTCCATCCCATAAAATGAGAAAAAATGGGCCGGAGTGAGAGGTGAGGGATTTCCAAAGTCTGCTCATCTCTGATGTCTCCCCTCCCTGGCATGGAGGGATCCAGTGCCTCCGGTGCAGACCCGAAAGCTGTGCTGCAGATCCTGAAGGTGATTGTCCTGCTTCTGGTCAGGGCAGTGTTAATTTGGGCAGTATCCAGGAGGGGGCACAGCCAGGACATAGAGGTTATTCCTCATTTTGTCAAGGATGGGGGAAGGGGTCTCTTCCAGGTTGTGTGCGTGGTGGCAAAGTTGGGCACCAACTGGTGAGCAATCATGTGTGAGTCATTTGCCTCCCTTGTACACTCTGTTATTAGTATTGTTTCTGTTACTGTTCTGTTGCTGCACTGTTTTCTTCTTTCATTGCCGTTTCCAGTAAGTTGTTCTTATCTCAGCCTGCGATCTTTACCTTTTGTGCCTCCAATTCTCCCGTCCAGCCTGCCTCAGGATGGAGGGGGAGTGGGAAGGAAAGGAGGAGTGGGAAGTGAGCGAGTGGCGCACGATTTGCATGGTTTCAGTGAGAACACTAAATTATGGAACACCCGTCTTAAACACATCATCGTGGCTGGGCTTCTCGAACGAAGATTTAAGAAGGCTCTATCCACATTTGTTACAAGCACGCTGGTGGCTTAGGAGGCCAATGCGAGATAGACATATCCGATTGCAAAAGGCACAGCAGAAAGACTCCCTAGGTGGTATATTCTGCAAGACATGATTCTTTCTCCCTTGTCTTTTCTCCTCGAGAGTGATTCTGCGTGCGTTCTCAAAGGAAACAGCAGCGTTAGAGATGGTGTGTCTCCAGGCCTCCCGATTTGAGGCCAGAGTAGACCAGTTCTGTTGATTGATATGGCTGAGGCTGAGATGTTTGTAGCTATAATTGTCTACAACGTGGAATAAATAATTCTGATTACAGTATTTTAGTATTTCTTATTTTATTATTTTAATAATATTTCTTATAACATTACTATCTATTGCTGAATATATATAACATGTAATAATGTATTATAAAGTATTACCTCTCTCTATATTTCTATATTATATTTCTCTATATATTTCTATATTTCTATATATACTTCTCTCTCTATATATTCTATATTTCCATATATATGTCTATATTTCTAATGATATTTCTATATTATTGTAACTATCATCTACTTAGATAAATCATTCACTCAGGTCTGAGAAGGCGTATCGAAAACAAGGATGCCTTGGCTAATAAACGCAGTGCTAGTCTTCCGTTCTGCTTGAACCAGGGCCATAATCCAACGCCATCATTGCCAGAGTGCCCTGAATGCTTGTCTGACGTGAATCTCTGGGGCGTGGAAACCCTTCTCTTCTTCTCTGAAGGGCGGTAGTCTGTGTGCTGCCCAAACTGGCTGTGGCAATCATAGCCCCGCCATGTTGATCTTCTCTGCTCTCTCTGCCTCTGTCGGGTTTGCTCCCGAGCAGCCCGGAGCATGAGAGCCTGCTTGGAGCTGGCTTTGGAGGGCCCTGCAACTGCAGTGTTCACTAAGACTTGGTCACAACGTGGAAGACTTGTTCTCTCCCTCTTTCTCTTCCGCAGGGAGCGGTCATAGTCTGTGGACTGCACAAACCGGCTGCCAAGGTTGTAAGTTCCCCGCACAGATCTGCTTGGCTCCCTCTGCCTCAGCAAGGTTTGCTCCTGAGCAGCCCTGGGAGCGGGAGCCCACCGGCAGATCCTCTTGGAAGGCCTTGCAGCTGTGCTATCCCTAGGACCACGGTCACGACTTGGAGGACCAGTTCTTCTCTCTGAAGCGTCATCATAGTCTGTGGTGTCCCCAGAGCAGCTGCGGAGATCCCTGCCCCACACAGGGAATCTGCTCCGGGACCGCTCCCTGCCAGTGTCCTTCATGCCCTGCAAAGAGAGCTGTGCAGAGTTCCTGCCCTTTTCTCCTGAAAGGATCAGAGCAGTGGGGAACCCCTACAAGTTCTGGGACAGGACAGTTTGGGGCCTCCAAAAGGCTCTTTTGGAGGGCTACTAAGACCAAAAGGCCAGAGGCGCACAAAAGGGATGGATCCAGGTGGGATGCTTTGAGAGGGAGCAGCGTTGTGGTTGTGAAGAGAGGTGCGGTGTGTGAGGGGCAAAAGAGAAATGCTGAGATCCCAGAAAGAAATCCACTTTGATGCCCTGACCCATGACCCCAAAGTTACCTTAGTCCTACCAGTCAGAGCCTGTGGTCCAACAGAGCCCGCCTGCTTGCTGCTGGCCACACACTGACTGAGGAAGGAAGGGGCATGTGATGGTGCCAGTGAGGAAGAAGCCCTTTCTCCAATTCTCAGATCAGAGCATCTGGAGAAAAACAAAAGAGTGATCTCAGTTTAGAGCTGTTGTTGCAACCTCCTCTGGGGTTCAGTCATTTTCTCAGAGAGGCTTCTATGACAGAGAGAAGACTTAACCAAGGACACTAATGGGAAACTCAGCTAGGGTCTTCCCACCAAGTTTGCCTCTGTCCCAACAAAAACCTCATCTCTATACCTCCCACAGCCTCCATTTCAGAAATTCACAGACTTGTTTGGGTTGCAAGGGACCTTTAACTTTATCTCTTTCCACCCCGCTGTGGTGGGCAGGAACACCCTCCACTATTCCAAGGTTTCTCCAAGCCCTGTCCAACCTGGCCTTGAACACTTCCAGG